>NW_005354058.1:331419-348622 GCF_000412655.1 Myotis brandtii | reverse complement strand
TGTTACAATGTTCAAACTGCAGGCTCAGAGGCGGCAGCACAGGCGGGGAACGTTGGTTTCCTCCTTCACTGAAGGAAGCAAGCCTCATGTTAGTTTCAAGCTGCCTGGCTGCTGGCCGCGATCTTGGCTGTCAGTTAATTTGCATATCTCCCTGATTAGCCAATGGGAAGGGTAGCGGTCGTACGCCAATTACCATGTTTCTCTTTTATTAGTGTAGATAAAAAAATCAACTTCATTAATATCACCACAAATCTCATCAGAAACATCCTTAAGTACCAGAAAGCTGTCAAGCTCAGTATAACCGAAGTTTTCAAAAATTTATATTTTAGCTCAAAATCGTGAATTTTATCATTATGGCAAAGACGCTGTCAGCTGCTCTCCTTGATGCTTCATGCTCCTTTGCTCACTCTGTAGTTTGCTGTCTAGTGAGTCTTTCAAGCAAAAACTGTCCCATGAAAAACAAACCACACACAGGCGCTTTTTCTGGGGAGTCGCCACATCTGGCACGAAGCTGAGTGCTTTATGTGAACCTCTTATTCTGTCACCCAGAATATTAAAGATGTGTACTCAAAGGTCCAGATTTAATAAAACTAATCATTTTTAACGTTTTATCGAGGACATTCTTACATAAAAGTAGCATTTCAACTGTAAGTGTGTGGAGTGAGGAATACAGTGGGTTCTGAGGCCACTGCTCTGACCTGTGCTCAGGCTCCAGCAATTTCACTCACCATGTTCCTGCACCATCAGTAAAAATGTCAGCCCAGTGCAAAGGGCTCTCAGACCCCCAGAGGTTCACGATTGCACCGAGAATTGCTGCCCTAAAACTGTCACTGTCAATTGTGACAATCTCTTGAAATACCAACTGCACTCTTTTTCAGAAAGACAGACAATCTCTCGGCTTTAAACATCAAGAACTAGGCAACTAATTAAGAACAACTAAACAACGTGATGCACATTTTAGTAATAGGACCAATTTCCGTACCTGACACTGAGAGGGGACTCCACGGAGAGCCCCAGGAGGGCACAGGCATCCCGCGTAAAGATGTCACAGATGTCAGCCCACTGATTCGCATCAAGCAGGTGGACATATGGTGAGTTCTCAATTCCTTGTCTCAGGTACACGAGGCTGCCCATCAAAACCTGAATGTCTAAACAAAAAGCAGCAGCTATTTAGAGGTGAATGATTACATCTGAAATAGAGCTGGCTTGCAGGTAATAGGCTGAGAAAGGCAAGAATCGCCCCAACTGACACAGCCTAAAATCCTTCATTCACAATGTCTTTTAAAATTCTTGTCTTTAAGCTGGGTTTCTCCCTTCACCTTAAAGAAATAGCATAGAGAAAGGGAGAAAAAAAAGAAAGCACTAAATGCTGAACTTGCAGTTATTTTACTATTATAATTAGCACAGTATAATTACCATTATCTTGAGGAGTGATAACTATGCTATAAAAGGAGCCATTACGTATATTTGACTATCCAGTTCTCCAACACTGGCACTTGGGGTTAACTGCTGCCACCTGGTGTACCCTGAAACACTTTGTTGTGGCACTAACAGTAGCATGGGGGGTGCAAGTGCATACTTAACTCTTTCTCATGTCTCCTTTCAGTTTACTATGAAATCACCAAAAATGCAAGGTCTATGACTTTTCATTTATGAATCTTCAATATTTTATTTCTGTTCTAGAGCCCGTCACAGCTTTGTCTGTAAGTGATTATCAACTATAACTGTTTTCATTTATTAGCAAATATGTATTGATCTAGTTAAGATAAGCTTCAATTCCATTGGTGACTTTAGGCCTGTTGTAAACATTGATAACATGTGACTCCAGACTCACCTTTTTGATGATTTAGGGCAAATGGCTGAAAATTTTTAGCATATTGCAATGCCTCTCGCTGATTTGTAGTTCCACCCATTAACAAGCTAATAAAATACAGTCTATGTAGCTTAAATTCCAAGGAGCTGTTTTGGGCTATAAGCATTTCTCGATTTGATACTGCCCACCTAAAGAAAAAGCAAAAAAGATTTTAACAATAATTAAGAGCCTAGGAAAAGTGTGCTAAAAATTGTTTGAAACCTAGTAACATGGAAAAAAAAAGTGTTTGGTCTGCCATCTTGTGGAAGTTGCTGGTAACATCAATCCCTAGGTCCAGAGACTTGTTTAAAAAAAAAAAAAAGTAAAATATAACAATTACAATAAAGAGGCTTTTCAACCACTGAAAAAAAGAAAAAATGTTGTTAGGTGACAATTACATATTTAGTATAGTTTTACACTAAGGCAAGATCAACTCTGAAGAGTGACATAATAGATTTGTAATCGTGCAAGGCCATACTTTGAAGCAGGTGGCAGCCATGAGATTCACTATCCCATTGCCTAGATCAGCCGTGGGCAAACTATGGCCCGAGGGCCCGGCCCGTTTGAAATGAATAAAACTAAAAAAAAAAAAGACCGTACCCTTTTATGTAATGATGTTTACTTTGAATTTATATTAGTTCACACAAACACTCCATCCATGCTTTTGTTCCGGCCCTCCGGTCCAGTTTAAGAACCCATTGTGGCCCTCGAGTCAAAAAGTTTGCCCACCCCTGGCCTAGATCCACTACTCTTTTCCTGTTAAACTAGCATGTTTATAAATGAATCACAAGATTTGGAAAGAGAAGCATCTATCTTTAAACTTTTGTTAGGAGCAAGATTTTGTGCTACTCACTTTGGAATTAAAAACAGAAACATCAGTATACTCTCAAGGTGCTTTCAGTCTAATCAGGCAGACAGAGCCACATACACATCATATAGTATATTATATTGTGCCAAAACAATTTGTACAAACGTAGCGCTAACGAGAAAAAAAATTTTGAATGATCCAAGCTACAGTGAATCGGGCCTCTATAGTACAAACAGTTGCAATAACCAATCTTGAGCTGGAACTACCAGTTCAGGTGAACACTAAAGCAAAGTATATCAGCCAGCAGTTAAATTCAATTTTGCAATCAAGTGATAAGAGCACTACTTTGGTTCTTTGAACATAAGACGTACAAGCTGTTAGTATCATATTCTTCTTTAATCTGACCTTTAGTTGGACAAATATTCCCCACCTAACCCAATTCACTAAGGACCACTGGAATCTGAAGTGGGTATGAACATAACTGAGTATCTCTACCACTGTACGAGTAAACGCTTCAAGTTATTCATAATGAATCAGCTGACAGAGATGAGACTTCACAGAGCTGCACTTTCACAGGATCCCACCCTTCCCAAAAAGGGCTGCTGGTGCACACAAATACTCATCAATTTGCTGATCACCCACACCTTAGAGTCCAATCATGAAGCTTTTCTAACATCAACATCTAAGTATTTTTAAAAATATTAATTACCTGGACCTTGGAAAAATTTACTTAAATTTAAGCAAGCCTTGGATCCTTGCCTGGCACTAAGATGAATGCAGTCAAGTTGCAACACCAAGCCTGATAAATCGTGCTCCCAACAAGGTACTTCCAGCAGCTATCTCTGGCGAACGCCCAACACCAACCATCAGTACCAAAAGTACTGTGCTCCTGGCAGCTCTGACTTCAGATCCAAGAGTGCATTTAAATTAGGTCACTTACTTAAAGCTTATCCTACCCCTTCTCACTCACAAATGCATGAGTATGGTTTCCTATTAACAAGTGAGAGAGGTAGTAAAGTAAGCTTTTTACTTGTTCTGTTTTGATCTGAGGTATATGTGCAAACGTTTCTAGCGCCAAATAAAAACTACACATTTTAATAAATGATGAAAAACCAACAGAAAGAAGGCAAAATCCATACTGGGCAATTCACAAAAGAAGACAATAACCTATTTTGTTTCCATAGGCAAATGTTCATGATATAATGTTAAAGGTGTGATATATAGAAAAAAGTAACTTCCAGTTACCAGAATTGTTAACATGAATGACTCTGGAAAAGTTGGATTTCACGCATTATTTATCAGCCACACAGCACTGGCTATGACGCATCAGAACAGGACATCAACTATTAGAGCAGCACCGAGG
Source organism: Myotis brandtii (assembly GCF_000412655.1). Lineage (NCBI taxonomy): Eukaryota > Metazoa > Chordata > Mammalia > Chiroptera > Vespertilionidae > Myotis > Myotis brandtii. Next base: position 344,599 of record NW_005354058.1, on the reverse strand, counting down.
GGCTGAAACAACCAACCTTGCGGACACACCAATGAGCAGCAGCTAACAGTACTCCAGGAGACAATGATTTTTGAAATAGTCCATGCTGTCCTATGACTTCTAAGTTTTCTACTGTAAACATATATTACTTTTATACATAAAAAGGTAACACATTTTTAAGTTAATGCAAAAGTAAAACAAAATTTCTTATCCTCTGAATATTACATTAATATCACAAGACAAGGATTTAAATTACTATTGTGAACATCTCTCTCCCTGGCAAAATGTCACTTTCCAACCTAAGGATACCCCCAAATATGTAAGCACACTTAAGCATTAAGGTAAAACCCTTGCCTGATAGGACCTCTGCCTCATACCCCCAGCACTGTACCCAGGCAGCCACATATATATTTTCTTAACCCCCTAATTCCTCTCCCACAATTAGCTGGCCAGATAAGCATAGGTTTTTTTTTTGTTTTTTTTAAATATATTTTATTGATTTTTTACAGAGAGGAAAGAGAGGGATCGAGAGTCAGAAACATCGATGAGAGAGAAACATCGATCAGCTGCCTCCTGCACGCCCCCCCCTGGGGATGTGCCTGCAACCAAGGTACATGCCCTTGACCGGAATTGAACCGGGGACCCTTGAGTCCGCAGGCCGACGCTCTATCCACTGAGCCAAACCGGTTCTGGCAAGCATAGGTTTTGAAATCACTCTGTGTTGCCTCCTAATAAGAAATTTCATATATCTTTATGACCACTTCGTGACTCTACATCTTTTGTGTGTAAGTTCCTGGTGAGGTTGCATTCCTTGACAATCATAACATCCTTTTTTTTTTTTTAATATATATTTTATTGATTTTTTTACAGAGAGGAAAGGAGAGGGGTAGAGAGTTAGAAACATCGATGAGAGAGAAACACCAATCAGCTGCCTCCTGCACACCTCCCAATGGGGATGTGCCCGCAACCAAGGTACATGCCCTTGACCAGAATTGAACCTGGGACCCTTCACTCTGCAGGCCGACGCTCTATCCACTGAGCCAAACCAGCTAGGGCATCTTTGTCCTTCTTAACATGGTATTTAAGAAACCATACAGCCTATAGAATTACACATTTGAATCTACTTAAAAACACAATACACACACTTCCAACTTTACATAAGTTTCTCAGAAATGCAGTTTAGTATGTGTGCCCAATAGTGAGATGTGGCAGGGGCCACCATATTGAACAGCACAGTTCTATACAGACTGGTGGTTTTTAATGAAGTACATAATATAACATTGCCTTATTATTGCTAGTTCCCTACCACAAAACCAAGAGATCTATTATAAACCAAGTTAACAATAGATCTGCATTTTACAAGCACAAACTCCAGAATCTTTCCTCTTAGTTTCCCCCTCCTGGCCTAGTTGAACTCCTCCTTTAAAAAATATGTTTTTAGTGATTTGGGGGGTGGGGGGGGAGTAGCGGAGGGAGAGAGAGAAACATTGATGGGAGAGAAACATCGATGGGCTGACTCCTGCATGCCCCCTACTGGGGATCAAGCCCTCGATCTAGGTATGAGAATAGAATAGCAATCTCTCAGTGCACAGCAACCTTTCAGTACATGGGAGGATGCCCAACAAACCAAGCCATACTGGCCAGGACTCTCTTCCTTTTTATGAAGACTCTCAATTTCTCTACAGTCCTGGCTTGCCCACTCAATTCCTTGGTGAGAATGTATTCAGGTAAGAGATGGCCATGTCTACTCGTCCTCCTGAGGACTACCTACTGTCTTGGGACTTCATGTACATGGAAACTATCCATGGAAACCAGAGTGGCAATGATTAAGCAGCTTCTGGTGTCTTGTTTTCTGTTTTAGTTTTGTTTCCCCTAGGTGCAGTCTTGCTGACTCAGGCTTTTTAAATAGCCACATAGAAGAACCACAGAAGACTCCTCATAGATATACCATTGGAGAAAAGGAATGAAGATTTGAATAAGTGGGATTTCCCCCCCAGAGTTTGAATTTTTGTTTTTGTTGTTGTTTTGTTGGGGTTCTTAATTCTGAAAAGGCAGAAGAGATCCGTAGAGGGATACATGTTTAACTCACTGTGCCCATACGCTAAGTCTGGTGGAGAAAGAGCCACATATTGTTCATGGCCTGTCTAACATAAAACCTTTCTATGGTGTAACTAATAAAATACTTTTTCTCCCTTCTTCTGTGAAAATTCTGGAACTTCTCCCTCTTCTCCCTCCCCTCCTCTCTCAGAACCATTCAGTTATTTTCTGTTCCCTCTTGTCATTCTATGGAGGCACTGCAAAAAGAACTGCCAATTTTAAAGGGCTAGGAGGCCCCGGGCATGCTATGGATATTGAAAAAAAAACAGGTTTCCAAATCTGCAAGGTTGAAAGTCAGATCCTAGACTGTGGAAGTCCACCAATGTAACATTACTCTGAAACACCTTTAGAAAGGCAGCCAACCGGCTTCCCCTAAAGACAAGCACTTTCTTTCAAAATGCTGACACCAGCTACAAGGATAGTTTCTGTTTTTCTATTATTTCTCCGTCTCTTTGTATTAAATTACTGTTATCTTCTGGTTGACACCACAGATGGTCTCTGACTTATAATGGACTGACTACTGATTTCTTTTTAACTTGACGATGGTACAAAAGCAATACACATTCAGTAGAAGCTGTACTTAGATTTTTGAATTTTGATCTTTTCCAGATTAGCGACATGTGATACTCTCTCGTGATGCTGGGCAGTGGCAACGAGATGATTTCACCCAACTGTAGGCTAATGTAAGTGTTCGTAGCACACTTAAGGTACGTTAGGCTAAGCTATGATGTTTGTTAGGTTAGGTGTATTAAATGCATTTTCAACTTACAATCTTTTCAACTTATGATGGGTTTACTGGGACGTAACCCCAGTGAAAGTCGAAGAGCACATGTAGTTATTTTTGGTTTTGCTTTTATCTACCATATGAAGGAGGAGGTCCTGTTTGTCCCAAGTTCTCCTTCAAACTATTCCAGCACTTATTTGAATGCCTTCTATGAAAATAAGCACTATGCTGGGTGCCCAGAGAACTTTAAAAAAAGATACAGTAATCTGGATAAAGATAAAAATCTGTACACAAACTCAGAAATATAAGGACAAGAACAAAAAGTAGGCAGGGTCCTAAATAGATCTGTAAGTGCGATAAGCTGTTCTTCTGCCACTTCTCTCCCCCATATCACATTCTTTTCTGCCTTTTTTCCATCGACTCATATTATTTGCAATTACTAGCTAACACTCTCCAGACATCCTTCTCATCTAGTCCTTCCATGGCCTCTGTCCATATTAAATTTTGGGGGGGGGGGCGGGGGGGGGCAGTTAGGGGTTGGCCTGCTCAACTGCCTAGGTTGCCTGGAGGTGAACTGTAACCTCTCACCTTCCTCTTCCCCTCATGGGTGGTTGTACATGCTTTCTCCCACAATGTACAAACAGAAGATGCCACACAACTGAAAGGTATTTTCCCCTTGTATCTGAACCAGAGATCCCCAAACTGATGTCCTACATTTTTCAACTTTTGCTACAAGCAGAACGAATTTTCTATACCTTGCCCATAAACAATGCTGATTAATATCTGCTTACATTTACCAGTAATAGGTAAAACTTGGAGAAGTTTGAGTTGTTGTAATAGATTTCTATTAAACTACCATTTTCCAAACATGTTCCACAGAACTCCAATTTTGTGGGTTTAATAGGTGGGTGTGGGGTGAACAAGGATTCTTTGGTCAAACATGCATGGGAAACATTGTGTTTTACAAAGTTAAATGAGTTTTTTTAGGATTGCTGATGGAGCCTCTAACATGCTAAAGTAAATCTCTTACAGGAGAGTATTAAGGAAATATCATGAGAAGCATTTATTACATAACAACCTTTAACTCCATATCCAGGTGTGTCACAATCTAAAATCTGCTTTTAAGAAAAAAATCAAAAGAATTATAAAGGTGCTATATCCATCAAGCACAATGGTACTGTTTAGGTGATATCTATCTTGTAAACTATAGTCCATACCTACTTCATATTTATAATTTATACAGGAATTTAGAATTTATCAATTTACACAGAAACCTATCTATCTCTATCTATCCATCTGGGCTGGTTTTAGAACTCTACAAAAATTTCTGAGAACTGACAAATGATCAGAAACAGGAAATTATGGTATAAAAATTAAGTAGGTCAGTAGAAGGAAAAAATGTGCATTTTATAAAATCAATAAGGATCCTCCAATTATTTTTCTGGTAACAGTGATCTCAAATACTGCCAACTTTAAAATACCAGGATCCTACGGCTATGATCTCACAACAATCACTGTTTCTATCATCCATCTATTCTTTTAGTAAGTTTTTCTCTCTCCTCCTTTTCTTTCTCCTATCTGCATCTCTTCTCCCTTCCTTCCTCCCCCTCCTTTCTTCCTTCCTAATAAATAACCCAGTATTCCTCACATTTAAAAAATTCTAGAACAGGGGTCACAAACTACGGGCAAGGGACAAATATGGCTTGCTGCTCGTTTTGTGTGGCAGATGACCAAGATGGTTTTTTACATTTTTAAAGAGTTATAAAATAAGACAAGAATATGTGCGCTAGAGTCTTATGTGGCTTGCAAAGTCTAAAATATTTACTACCTAGACTTTTACAAAAATATTTGCTGGCTCTGCTCTAGGATGATATTTATCACAGCTTACTCAGTAATTCAGATAATTCACAGCAATGACAAGTGCACAGTAAATAATTAAATTTTACAGTGGCAATTAGAACTCCATCATACATACCACTTAGTTCCAATTATGTTGTTTTTTAGAATACTAGCATAGAACTCAGCACATTATAGAAGTTCAAATATCAAGCTCTGCCTGCCTGAACAATAGTACTTCAGTTATGAAGCTAGTCTAAAGTGGTGGTATAGCCTAGATACAAGAAACCCTTCTCTCAAGGGAATTCAGATCAACTGATAAGTGAATTAAGCTCTAACCATTTCTCGTATTACACATCCCCCATATTCACTTAGCTAAAAGAAATAAAATAATTCTCCTTGATTTCTCTGAAGTCTATCCCAGGTGAGATATATATCTCAAAATCTTTAATGTGTTTTCTAATTACATTTTCTTACAGAGTTCTCTCCAAGTATTCAAAATAAAACAAACTCAGTAACTTACTCCAGAGCAGGTCGCAGAACTCTGACTTTTAATGCTTCTAATATTCGATTTAACTCCACAAATGGTTCTTTCTGACTGGGGTCTACAGAAAGACCAGATTCCTGTGAAAACAAAAAGAACTGTTATTAGCACTAATCAGGATAAAGAGATATAGTAAAAGCATATTCTAAATTTAATATGGGACAAACCTTAAAGATATTTCTTTTTAACATGTATTTCTATGGCAGAGACTGATGGTTGAGCCCTAGTATCATTCTTTCTCCTTTTCCAAAGTAGTGAATTTAAGCTGGGCATATAGCCATATGGAATAAAGCTGGGAATGACTACAAGATGTAAGTTCTGGCCAATGAAACATAAGCATGAACTCTTTGCCCCTTCCTGGAATACCAAAAAGTATTATAGAGCTTTCACTGGTATCCTGGACCATGGGGACAGGGGACGCCCTAGCAATAGGAGAGCTACAAAGAACCTAGGTCCCGAAGAGACTCATGGGCACAGCTACATTATATATGCTGTTGATGGCTTACTACCTCCTATTTCTGAGCAAGAAAAAGAAACTTCATTTTTGTTTAAGCCATTAGTATTTGGGGTCTTTGTTATTTGTAAATGAACTTAGTACTAAATAACATAATTTAGAAACTTTATATGGACACATACACAATTCCCATAAGGTACAGAGAAATACCCAAGTTATAGTTTATCTGTTAAAATAGAAAAGGCTTATTGACCAACCTAATGTTACAACTATTTAGAGGTGGCCAAATGTAAACTAAAGCTTTAATTGAAGTGGTGCAATTTTGTATAACTTAGCATCAGTAGTTCAATAAATTTGGGTTGCCATGCAAAAAAAAAAAAAAAAGGCTTAATGCTTTTGTTTACAGACTAGCTTTAAATTATTTAATTCTTATAGTCCTTAAAAAATAGCACATGGTAGCCAAGGATAGAATTTGAATACACATAAATCTGGTACTGAATCCTACCCAGTTCCTTTACTTAGAACCCGTACAGCCTTGGGAAATTTACTGTTCCAGACCTCAGATTCCGGGAGAAATAATTTCCATCTCCCAGGATTGCAGTGAGAATTAAAGGCAGGGCTTGACTTGTGGTGAAGACTCATATGTGTGGCAGCTGCTACCATGATGATTAAGTGGTATTTGGTAACTGTTCTGAAATCCTTACACTTATGTCTAATAGAAAGAAAAAACAAGTAATACTCATCTGAAATAAATTTTAGCTTGAAATTCATTTGATAAGCAAAATTATACCAGCTGGACCAGAAGAGACGAGGAACCATAAATCTCTGTCCTTTTCTATACTAACCTTCCCTATCAAAAGAGGAAATGAAGAAAGTAGTATCACTTCAGACCCCTTCACTGAGGAGCTGGGACCAACGTTTTGGGGCAGGAATAAGGAAATACTCCAATTAAGAAGTTCTAGGGTTATAATTTTCACCAGTTAAAAAAAGATTTCCTAGTAAAATTAGGTCAGCCCTGATAATTAAAATATTAAAAATCTAACTATAGCTAGAAGACTCTGGAGCTCGAAGGCTGTTCTTTTTCATCTTCTTGCAGTTTGCACACTATTACCTGGCAGAGCTCCTCAGCTACATCCAGCATTCCTTGTCGAAAGAAGTGCTCCACCATCACCTCATTGAGAAGCCGTTGGCTGTCTGCCTGCCAGCAGCCATCGATTCCCACACTGCTAATGTCAGAGTCAAAATTCTGGGGGTGGGAAGGAAGGATAAATAAATAAATAAATAAATAAATAAATAACTCATGAATTGATTAGGATGCATCACTGTATATCATTTTCAACCCATCTAAAAGAAAGAATGGCCTTCATTTCACTCTGAGATACCCCTAAACAAATACCCAATTCAAATTCATCTGTAGCCTATGACAGGGAGTAGTTTTTCCACCTGCTCCTTTTAAAACTTGTCACCCTCTTTGATTATTGTTGTAAGAGTAAACAGGTGATATTTTAGAGAGCATCCTGCAAAAATATATAAATTTAATAATGATTTATGTGAATAAATTGATTTTTTGACACTATACAACAGCAATTATTTTCAGAGTTGTACTTGTAAAAGCATTTTCAACACAACATTGTCTAATAGGAAAAAAAGCAAAAATCCATATGCTTAACATAGAATCAGTTAAATAATCCATGACACATCCCAACAACTGCAGTGCCAAGGTGGGGGCGGGGGGTGGATCCACGGTAGGAGCATGGCCAGCTGGTTAAGAGAGCAGGCTCTGGGGCCAATCTACCTGGGTTTGAATCCTGGCTCTATCTCCTACTAGCTGTGTGATCTTGACCAAATTATAAGGCCTTTGAGCCTCAGCTTCCTTACCTTAAGTAGAAAAAATCAACACTACCTCCCCATTTGGGCTGAATTGCATCCTCTCAAAATTCCTATGTTAATGAAACCCTAAATCCCAGTATAGATCATAAGTTAAAATGAGATTTTAGGGTCGATGCTAATCCATTAAGACTGGTATCCTTGTAAAAAGAGGAAATCAGGACACAGACAGGTACAGAGGGAAGACCATGTGCAATGGACTGAATATCTGCACCCTGCCCCCTAAATTCCCACACTGGAGGCCTAACTGCATGACTATTTGTCTGTGAGGAGGTGATAAAGGTTAAATGAAGTCGTAAGGGTAGGGACCTACTCTTAGAAGATAAGGAAGAAACACCAGAGTCAATGTTTATGTTCTCTCTCTCTCTCCACCTCCCTCCCTTCCTCCTTCCCTCCCTGCCTCCTTCTCCCCACCCCTCCCCATCATATGATACAGCGAGAAGGCAGTCATCAGCATGTCAGAAAGGAGGTTGCCCATCCTCAATAGGACATGAATTGGCTAGGACCTTGATCTTGGACTTCCCGGTCTCCAGAATTGTGAGGAAATAAATTTTTGTTGTTTAAACTACCCAGTCTGTGGTATTGTGTAATGGGAACACAAGCTGACTAAGAGCCACGTGAAGATGCAGCAAGAAGATGGCTATCGATAAGCCAAGGAGAGAGGCCTCAGAAAAGCAACCCTGCTAACACTCTGATCCTGAACTTCCACTCTCCAGAATTGTGGGGAAATAAACATGTTTATGCCACCTAGTTTGTATAGCAGCCCCAGCAAGTTAAAACACTCCCTTCCTGGTTAAATAAAATGGTAGTTGCTACTATTCTAGTATTACCATTCACAATTAAAAGGTGAGGCTCATTACTGTGTATCTATTAACATGGAAAAATGTCCCTAATACCTTAGGCAAAAAAAAATTAAAAACTTCTACAAAGTTATGACCCCATTTAAAATTTTTTTTTTTTTTTGTAATTGATTTCAGAGAGGAAGGGAGAGGGAGAGACAGAAACAACAGTGATGAGAGAATCGCTGCCTCCTGCACACCCCCTACTGAGGACAGAGCCCACTACCTGGGCATGTGCCCTAACCAGGAATTGAACTGTGATCTTTTGGTTCATAGGTTGATGCTCAGCCACTGAACCACACTAGCTGGGCAACCCCATTGTTTTAAAAAAAAGAATACCTGCCCTGGCCAGTGTTCTTAGTGGTTAGTGCATCGGCCCATGAACTGAAGGGCTGCAGGTCCAATCTCGGGTTGCAGGTTTAATCCCGGCCTTGGTCAGCGCACGCAGAGGAGGCAATGATGGATGTGTCTCTTTCACCTCTCTCTTTCTTTCCCCCTTCCTCCCTCTCTTCCACTCTCTCTAAAAGTCAATGGAAAAAATATCCTCAGGTGAGAATTAATAAAAAAATAAAATAAAGAATACTGTACCTTCAAATATTTAGGGGGAAAAAATCTAAAAACACGTGCACAAAAGTATTAGTAGATTGCCAATGAAAACTACCATGCTCCACACAAAGAACCAAATTCTTTTCATAATTAACAAATTAACCCAGTTCTGTGTAAAATTAAGTAAACACACTCCACCTTGTCTTTACCACTGAATGCAGTTATAAAATCAGGACACAATAAATGGAGCAGCTATTTGGGGACACTGAAAAGTGAGGAGGAGTAAGTAGACTGAGGAACAAGGTCACAGTGGTGATGAGTTTACTAGTTTTCTCTCCCCAGTATCTCTCAGCCTGGATGCAATGCAGCCAAAACCCAGAAATGGGCACCTGGAATGAGAAGCCCTTTAGTTCTGCCATAAGGAATAGGAATGGGCTTTCCTACCATTCAGCGAATAGGGGGAATCACATGCTTTTTTCCCCCTCCCTCCATTTTCTTTCACCTCTAGCTCAAGGCAGTCTGCAGGTATATTAGTTTTCTATTGCAACTTAAAACCACACTTTATTTTATTTTTTAAAAATGTTTTTATTGATTTTTAGGTAGAGAGGAAGGGAGAGAGGGAGAGAGATAGAAATATCAATGAGACACATCAATCAGCTGCCTCTTGCACACCCACTACTGAGGACTGAACCCGCAACCCGGGCATGTGCCCTGACCGGGAATAATGACACTCAGTCCACTGAGCCACACCAGCCAGGGAACAACACAATTTTATTATCTCACAGCTCTATAGGTCAGAAGTGCTTTATTCAAATGACTAAAGGAAAGGGGATCTGAAGATGACAATGTATTATAAACTCAGGAATCTGCCAATAACTCTCTAAATGTCTAAGTGCACCCTTGAGCAAGAATCATTGAGACTAATTACAAGAGTCCTCACAGATCTATCAGCCTCATTCAATACAAATACAACGTTGAGATTTATACTTGTTCATTTAATGATTATTCTCCAATCCCATCAACTCCCAACCAATTTATCAGGTGTCTGTTCTGCAGGAAAGAAAGAAAACAACTTTGCCCTGGCCGGGTGGCTCAGTTAGTTGGAGCATCACCCTGTACACCAAAAGGTTTTGAGTTCAATCTCTGGTCATGGCGCTTATGGGAAGCAATTGATCAATGTTTTATTTGGCAGTATGAATTATAAGTCAGAATTTAATAACTACCACCAGATCAAACTGCTCAGATCAAGCAGAAGAATTCCTTCAAATCTTTCCTTTACATATCACAAGGATATTCTGATCATCTAGGAAACTCTAAAATATAAGAGTCTAACATTTCAACAAATTGAAACAGTTTTACGATGATGTTTTAAAAAATATTTATTGTTGAGAGTATTACAGAAATCCCCACAATCATGCTTTTCATGTACCTTTATTTCCAATGGTAACTTTCTGAACCACTGTCACTACTATACAGGTAAGAAAAATCGTACAGGATATCCCTACTACATTCAAATAATGTAACTTACCTCCTAGTCTTGGGAAACACAACTAAAATGTAAATAAGCAATGCATTTGATGAAAATTACTGAACTTCCATCATTCTGATATTCTAGTTAAAACCACTGAGGTAGAAAAGTAAATTTTTTTCATAAATTACTTTCTGTTCACCTATAGTAAAATTTAAAGTTAAAATTATAAAAAGAAGGTTGAAGAAATGCAATACAGTGTCAGAACTCCTTTTGTTATAACTGCACGTTCTTACTATTGCATCAGAGCTAGGATCAGTTCCAGGTTCTGTTGCTAGGCGACCAAACTGGTTTGCAAGGCTGCCCAGAAAATAAGCAGCACTGCAAACCAGCCAAGAAGTGGCTAATGAAGAGAAATATCTATTATTAGCACTTCTGTTTTACTATAATTTTTCCTTTTAAGAAAAGAAAACTTGGAAAGATGTTCTTAAATGTGAAGTCAAGATTCAAAGAAGAATCAAAAGCAAAACACACATTCAAGGGTGTCTGCCTGGAGATGTTATGGCTTGGAAAGAGAAACACTAGTTCATAAGTCATTTCATGTGCTTCTACCATCAGTCACTTCTTTTTTAATCCTCACCAAGGATGTATTTTTATTGATTTTTTTTTTTTTTTTAGAGAGAGAAAGGAAGGAGGGGGTGAGAGGAAGGGAGAGAGGGAAGGAGAGAGAGAGAGAGAGAGAGAGAGACAAGAGAGAGAGAGAGAGAGATCCATAGGAGAGAAACATCCATCAGTTGCCTCCTGTACACATCCCGACCCACAACCTTTCAGTGCACAAGACTATGCTCCAACCAACTAGCCACCCAGCAAGGGCAAGTCATTCACATTTTTGATGAATTAAAAGTTTTAAAATCTGGAAGCTGAAGCAGAGGAGGGGTAAATTTATGAAACTGCCTAAACAGACCATCCTGTTGCTTTAGCTATAACATGAGCAGGCTTACAAACTGGGTAGACTTTAATGACTGGCTTTTTTGTTCACTATCCCAAACTAATCCATTTCTGAAATACACTGTATGAAATTATAATCATTGAGCACAATGATAACAGTATAGGACAAAATCTAGTATTTAGGGGTTTTTTTTGTTTGTTTTTGTGGTTTTTAAAAAAATATATTTTTATTTATTTCAGAGAGGAAGGGAAAGAGATAGAAACATCAATGATGAGAGAGAATCATTGATCGGCCTCCTGCACACCACACACTGGGGATCGAGCCTGCAACCTGGGCATGTGTCCTGACCAGGAATTGAACCGCGATCTCCGGGTTCATAGGTCGACCGGCCAGGCCAGTATTTGCTTTAATCATAAGTGCCAATTCTTTAATACTGTAATTTTTTTTTAAACTGCCCCATCTACTTTTGAAGAAAACTTGTTGGGCTACTGTTGCACCTACCAGGAATCAATTTCCCTTCTAGGCATCCAGTTATTCTGGTTTAGGAGTGAGAGGTAATATCGCACAGAATAATTAACAGAATAAAAGATCTGTATTCTAGTTCCACTCAGTTTGAAATAACATCTACTTCACATATAACCTACAAAAGATTAGTCTCCGCCCTGACTGGTTTGACTCAGTGGATAGAGCGTCGGCCTGCGGACTGAAAGGTCCCAGGTTTGATTCCAGTCAAGGGCATGTACCTTGGTTGCGGGCACATCCCCAGTGTGGGGTGTGCAGGAGGCAGCTGATCGATGTTTCTAACTCTCGATCCCTCTCCCTTCCTCTCTGTAAAAATCAATAAAATATATTTTTTTAAAAAAAGATTAGTCTCCAAAAGTTGTTTTTTCATTATAAATTCCTACCAATAAAAATTAAAGACCAATAACCTAATATTAAAAAAAATGGGCAGAAAATAAGCAAGAAACTCACCAAAGGAGTAAATTCTAACAATCAAATATAGAAAAAGATGATGAAGGAGTTCAGCAGCTTGATTCATTGGTTGAGCATCGACCCATGAACCAAGAGGTTACCAGTTCAATTCCCGGTCAGGGCACACAAGTGGGTTATGGGCTTGATCCCCAGAATGGGTCATGCAGGAGGGACAATTGATGTGTTTCTCTCTCATCAGTGTTTCTATCTCTATATACCTCTCCCTTTCTCTCTCTCTAAAATCAATAAAAGTATATTTTTTGAAAAAGATGATGGAAGCAAATTAATACTAGATACCATTTAATATCCATGTGAGATTAACTTAAAATTTTTAAAAAGCTAATAAAACCAAGTGTACCTGAGAATCTAAGAAACAGGAACTCATACATAAGGGCAAAATTGCCAATTGATTCAAAAAGTTAGCAAGCCCAGTAAAGCTGATGATGAGGCACATGCCTTATGATGAAATAATCCATATTTAGGCATAGACCAAACAGCAGTGCTTTGCAAACTATGCACTAGAAAATATATTTAGTAGTGTATCATGATCAGCATTTATAGATACATTTTAGATGTAGATGCTACCTTTTTAGACATTCCATTCCTCCATTGTATTATATTCATATCTCTATTTTGGTTTTCAAAGTTAAAAGCAGGTTTTGCCAGATCAAGAAAAGGGGGTGGGGAGGGGAGATAAAACCAAACTGGTAAGTTTTTACTTTGTAAACAAGGAGGAGTAATGGGGCATGGTCAGAGATATAACAAACTACTCTGCTGGGCCTTAAGATCCTTAAAATCCTTCATAATGTAACCATCTGTCACACTTGCATCCTATCTTCTCACAATTATTTTGCATTTTATTTTACACTGGAGGCCCAGTGCACA
>NW_005354058.1:303318-331296 GCF_000412655.1 Myotis brandtii | reverse complement strand
AGCCCAGCCTGTGCCCTCTCACAATCCAGGAGCCCTCACAGGGGATGTCTGACTGAGTCGAATATCCTTAGCATTGCCGCAGAATCGGGAGAGGCTCCTGTCACTGCCACTGCACTTGCCAGCCGTGAGCCTGGCTTCTGGCTGAGCGGCGCTCCCTCTGTGGGAGCACACTGACCGGTCGTTCCACCATTCAGTTGATTTACATATTACACTTTTATTATATAGGATACCTTTCCGTTCTGGTGAGCTGCTTCTATCTGAGCAAACTACAGAAATCTGAGTGACTATTTTACTAATTCTCCCCAAAATGGCACATACCTCTTACTATTTAGATGCATAGGAGAGAAATTCAGCTCACTGGGGATTAATTCCCTCAAGAAATTCAAATTGAGGAAAAACTCAAAGTCATAAAATCTGGGTTTTCATCCCAGTTCTTCCATTTGCTTTTTAGTTCTGTGATCTCAGGCAGGCTACTGAATCAGTCTTAGTTTTCACATCTATATCTGCAGACAATAATCCCTCCCTTACAAAGCCTTGGTAATCACTAAATTAAATAAGAAACATGAAACTCTACCAGGACCTATCCCACTGTAAGCCTCCAATCACAGTAGCTGAATCTGAGAGGCAGGTCTTGCCACCAAATCTTCTATTCTACATTTAAAAGAATCTTCATTTTAAAAAAACATAAATAAAAGCAAAAATACAAAAGCATATTAACAAAGGCATTAATAATAAATTCATTAATCTATTAAAATCACCTGAATACAATTACAGACTGGATTAGTTGACACAGCTTAATAGGTAGAAGGTCCTTTTCCCCTCTCAAACCAACCTGACTTGGATGCTAAACCACACCAGCCATTCCATTTTATAGCCTCAGGCAGAAATGGGTCTGTACCACGTCCAGGTCTAGCAGGATTCTCTGATCCTGCATCCTAACATAAGATCTGATTGCAAAGGTCCAGGCTTTCCTCTGAGGACTGGACTATATAATTCAACAAATAATTACCATTGTCAACTAATGTCGTTTCATTCTGCTCAGAGCAGTAGTAGTAAGAATAATACAGGCCCATAGCTTAGAGCTAATGATGTAGTGTGACAGACAGCAGAGAAAGCAGAACTCATCTTCTCTTTTGAGAATGCTCTTCAGACTGAAAAAGGCAAAACCAATATTGTTTCACAGACACTGAAGCCCAATACAAGTGGAGTCAGGACTCTTGGTTGCTACAAAGGGAAATCTCTTTTGCCCAAACAAGCCAGGTTTAAAGAAAGGCTCTGTTAACTACGGTCTCTCAGATTCTCGCCAGGGCTACTAATCACTCCAAGGCTCACTCCAGACCTCCTTTCTGCAAGAGCTCTACTAAGAAAGATACCAGGGAAAGACCCTGAGACACCCACCCTGTAACAAATAACTGTGGCCAAGCAACAATTGTGGCCTTGCAAAAATTTAGAGACATTGTCTACTATATTTTCTTGGATTACTAGCTACTAATTATGAAAGGAGGGGATTTAGTTGGATGTTTTATTTTATTTTCAGGGAGCATGTTATGTTCTTGTCTTTTTAATCACTGTTGTCTCTTGATAACTTTGTTAATTATTCCTTTTCAATAATCCTAAAAATTCCACCCAAAATATGTATCTGTCTATATTTCAAAAATCAGCAATTTTTCTTCTTGAGTGAATGTTCTATTATTTTTATTTCCTTTTCCTTTCATTAACAGTAACATCTCTCTACATTAGGATTTATCCATTACATTAATAACAGAACTTTAGAGCTAGTACACATCTGACCCCACCCACATAGTCTACCTAAACTACTATTTAAGGCTAAACTCAAGACATTATCTCCCACTGGTATCTTTTTTCTCCTCCCATACCCCAACCATACCTACACAGAAGGCAATTCTACATAAACTGCTCACCAGAACTACCTTAAAATATTCTATATTTCACTTTTTATAGCATTACTCCATTTGCTTTTTAAGAGTCAGCATTTGCCTTACTAGTGTAGATGCTCCATCTAGTGGCAGAAGATCAGTTAGGGCAGTGGTTCTCAACCTTGGCTGCACATTAGAATCACCTGGGAATCTTTTTAAAATCCTGATTTCTGGGCCTCATCCTCCGGAAATTCTGTTTATTTCTTATGGGGTGAAGCCACAACATTAGTAACAAAGAAACAGAATTTCCAGAGGATGAGGCCCAGAAATCGGGATTTTAAAAAGATTCCCAGGTGATTCTAATGTGCAGCCAAGGTTGAGAACCACTGAGTTAGGGCAATGTGGTTTTAAAAATATATTTAACCATTATTTTCTCCCTTAAAACATTACCAACCCTGCAATGGCCTAATTTCCTAATTTCCTAACCTTGGTTGCAGGTTCAATCCCTGGCCTGGGTTGGGGCATGTGCCAAGGCAAGCAGTGAGTGTGGGAAACAACCAACTGCTGTGTCTCTCTCACATCAATGTTTCTCTCTCTTCCCCCTCCTCTACCTCCCCTCCCTTTCACTCTCTAAAAAATGATCAATTGAAAAAATATCCTCAGGTAAGGATTAAACAATAAAAATAAAATGCCCTAAACAGGAGCGGGTTCTACATTTTCTTAAAATGGGGGAGAAAATTAAAAATAGACTAACAAATGATTTGTTTTTACCAAAAAACTGCCACAGGCTCTGGCCAGTATGCTCAGTGGTTACAGAATCAGCCCACGGACCGAAGGGTCATGGGTTCAATTCCTGGTCAAGGTCACATACCTCGGTTGCAGGCTTGATTCCCTAACCCAGGTTGGGGCACGTGCAGGAAGTAACCAATCGCTCGCTCGCTCTCTCTCTCTCTTTCTCTCTCTCTCTCCCTCTCCCCCTCCCCCCTCCTCCCTCCTCTCCACTCCCTCGAAAAATCAATGGGAAACTATACTTGAGTGAGGATTAAAAACAGATTTGCCACAGAACTCAATAGCTGATATTATGTGTTTTAAACAGTGATTGCAATACTTTGGACATCTGAAAATAGTCAACACATTAAAGCAGAAATCTTCAAATTTTATGTTTATAATAAAAAGCCATAAAACACCTTGGTTAATACCACAAACTTCTTTTCTGCTTACATTTTCAGAGAAGTGATAACTAGAGAATTTTAAAACACAAGCAGCATTAAAACACTAAAGGAACAAACATCATTTAGCAAATTTACTGAAGTTCCTCACTCAGAACCAGCCAGCTCACAAAGGAGTCACAGTTTCTTTGATGGCCTCCTCTTGGGAGGGTGGGAACAAGTGTCCATGGTGCTCACAGGCTGCTGAACAACATTCCAGCTTATTACTCAAGTCTGTTTGTTGTGGTTTTTAAAGGCTTGTGTCACAATGGCTTCAGCTTCATCCTGTTCTCACCACCCATCCACGTAAGTCTACCAAGCCTTTATAACAGGTGGCCCTGAAAGCTTATACAAACTGACTAGGTCAAAACTAAAGAAAAAAAAAGACTACAAGTCAATGGTGTTTCATATAACAACAGCCTACACAGAATTCCTTGTCTCTGTGAGAAGCTCGTGCACAATGTCTATGTTGTTCTAGGGCAGCCGTGGGCAAACTACAGCCCGCGGGCCGGATCCGGCCCGTTTGAAATGAATAAAACTAAAAAAAAAAAGACCGTACCCTTTTATGTAATGATGTTTACTTTGAATTTATATTAGTTCACACAAACACTCCATCCATGCTTTTGTTCCGGCCCTCCGGTCCAGTTTAAGAACCCATTGTGGCTCTCGAGTCAAAAAGTTTGCCCACCCCTGTTCTAGGGGGTAATAGCTTCCTCCACAGCTGAGGCCAAGTAGATGCAAAAAAAAAAAAAGAAAAAAGAGAGAGAGAGAAAGAATGCACTAGATTAGAAGATGCTAGAGAACTGGGCTAAGAGATCCAGGGGTGTGTGTGTGTGTGTGTGTGTGTGCTCGTGCGCGCGTGCACTAAGACTATAATTCACTAAATACTGATCAGTATCAACTTAGTAACATAGTTTCATATAATGGATCAGGAGAATCTAGGTCACCTAGAAATTAAACTACTTTCACAAGAACATAAAACTACCAAAATGAAAAATTACTTGAAAAGGTCCTTGCAACTTCCAAGTACATGAAAAAAAAAAAATGTCCTCAAAAGAGAAATGAGTAAATTAAAAGTATATAATTAGGAACATTCACCTCAAACCCATCCCCCACACAAAAAGCCAGAATTTAGATTACTCACTATGTGTTCCCTTGGTATCCATTCTCAAAGAGGTACTGCAATTCCAGCACCAAATATATTTAAATGCTTTGTCTCAAAGATGAGCCAAAATATCTGACAACCCTTATGAATATGTGTAAAGATTTGCTAGATCAGGTGGCAGGCATGCTCAGCAAATTGCCAGTAGGGGGGACAAGAGTAAAAGAAGGTCCAGATGACAATTAGGACCAGACAACAGACACACACTAGGAAATGGAGAAACCAGTGCTAGAATGCTAGGCTGGTGACTCTGCCCAAATGCTCCTGATCCTGGGAGGCGGCAGTCCACACACCTGAGGTGGTTGCTGAGGCTGCCCCGCCTACTCCCACAATCTGTGATCTCTTCTCAGATACTTTTTCTGACTGGCTGCTTTGGGAGCTTCAGCTTTTCTCACTCCAATGGCATCTTCTGCAGGCAACATGGTGGTCAAGCAAATCTTGACCACCTCACCGGGGCTGAACCATCAAAGTCACTAGAATGCCTTGGTCACTGGCAGCCACTGAAATTTGAGGCTTCTAGGTTACTTCACCCTAGAGAAACGGAGGGTTTTCTCTAGGTGCCTCACCACCATTCAAGTAAGTCCTTGGGCTAACACACAGCAATAATCACTGCAGGTAACAACTAAGACTTGCAATGCCATTGCCCCAGAAGGTCTGAGCCAAAGCCTGCTCCCAAGCTGTGTTCACTCCCTCGGAGTCACCAAACAGGCATTCCAGCCTCAAAGCTCTATCAGAGAATAGGCACAGCTTTCCCACCCTTTGCTGGCAACAGCCATCACTGATCCAGAAACGGGGCTGCTGCCACCAACACCACTTCTCTGACTTCCTTTGCTGAGTTGAAGCCCTCAGCACCATGAAATGTCACTAACACTTCTGTAGGTCACAGCTACCCAAAGAGTTCCCAGAGCCCCTGCCACTCGTGGTCCTGACATACTGCACCTACCAGCTAATGATATCTCCTTAGAAGCATACAGTTCTGACTTAGGCTGCCTCAAGTTTAGCCTTCAATACTACTGTTCCATAGGAAAATTTCTAACAGGTTTATCCATGAGTTAGAGCCATTCTCTAGATTCCGTGAGTTTCTATCTACATTACAGGTATTGCTCTTGTGTACAGACTAAGCAACTCACAGGACTGGTTACAAAATGACTTTGCTACAAAGAGTTCTCCACAAAAGTTCTTCCAACTGTCCCAGAACTTTGCAATTTGTGAACAAAAATGTCCATAACCAGTCACAAACTTCCCAGTGGCTGAGTGGTCAGAAGTTTCACACCTTAGGCCACTTCTCCTAGGCCCCGCTAGGACTATGAACTCTAGCACTGGCCCAGTGCTAGAAATGATATTGCTTATAAGTAAGCCACGAAGTCAAAGATTCAAGAGATGCTACAAGAAAAATCACCCAACACAAGTGACGGGCCTTGCTGGCTATTCACACATAAAGCAAACTGAGGAAAGGCAATTAGCATGCACACAGAAAGACATGAGTTAGGATGGTACAGGGGAGGTGAATACAAGGGTTGTTTTCTATTTTATAAAATATGTTTTACTGATATTAGAGAGAAAGGGATAGGGAGTTAGAAACATCAATGAGAGAGAAACATCAACTGGCTGCCTCCTGCATGCCCCCCACTGGGTATGGAGCCCGCAACCTGGGCATGTGCTCCAACCTGGAATGAAACCGGTGACATCTTGGTTCATGGGTCGATGATCAACCACTGAGCTACACTGGCCAGGCCACAGGGTGTTTTCTTAATCATCCCATCACACAGATAGAGTCATAGCCAGGAAATTACTCAGGAAGTAGGAAAAGTTACTTCTGTAAACAAACTCCTTCATAGTAGGTTAAACATTTCTTAAAATTTATTTGCTGTATTCATATAAGAAATGGATAAATAACAAGGCTGTAAAAAGAGGTGTTTTTTGGTTTGTTTTTATTTTTAAATAATAGCAACAGGGAATTAAGAATAACAGTAAAAAAACCAACTGCAAAAGTTATTAAAAGCAGGAATGAAAGGAACATCATAGAATAATTTGAGAAAGTTAATGTTATCAAAGCAGTGACAGGAGATGAAGGATGATGCTTAACAATACCAAACACTCCCTTCAACACCATACCTTATCAATGGCTTTTCCAACCCGAGAAACACTGCTGTGGATGTCTTTGTGGTCTGAGGCCAATTTTTGAACAGTATCCTTTATCCTTTTACAGCACTGTGTCAATACAAGTGAAAGTGTCCCTGACAACTCAGCATCTTGGCCTATAAAAAAAAAGAGGGGGAAAAGGTTGGTTACGAGAACAAACCCAAAGATGGCACATTTCAAACAGGCCCTTCAGACTGAAAATGGAAGTGAAGAAAACTCAGTGTCTGCTTTGGAGCAGAGGGCTACATACGTGATAATATTTTTCAAGTGAAAACTAAGAACGTTACCTTAATATTTTTTATTTTATGAAATACCTAAGAAAAATTTGCCATAAAATAAACCACTTTTGTAGTTACTGAAGTCAGCATAAACTGGGAATAATATTTCCAAGGCATTTTTCAGAAAATGTCTCAATAAATAAGCTCATTTATTCAATCTGCTTAAACGGTTCGACTCATTCTCAAAACATTTTGATTGTTACTAAATTTCCTAAAGAGAGATTATTTAGTCTAAATGTTTTATATTCTATATAAAGAAATAGAAGAAAAAGTGAACTCCTTCGGATATCATGATGTGCAGAAATAAGTGAACGTGACAGGGCTGCGTCTGCTCTCCTTAGAAAGGCCTGCTTGCAAGGTTGACCCTTGGCTGGCATCTGGGAACTTGAACTTCAGGAAGGTTCCCACCAATAACTGAAAAGAATGGTTCTCTGTGCCTAAACTGATGGTACAAAGTGGTTTACTCTAAACTCCTACTTTCCTCCAGAGTTCGGAATTTTGGTGTATGGTAGGCGGAGCGTGACCAGTTCCCAATAAAACACTCTCACTCAGTACAATGTCCCTAATGAGCTTCCCTGGTAGAAAACACTTAACACGTTACAATTTGATGCTGGAGGAATTAAATGTGTCCTGTGTGACTCCACTGCAAGAGGACTCTTAGAAGATTGCTCCTGGGTTCCTCCCAGTGGTCAGCAAACTGCGGCTCACGAGCCACATGCGGCTCTTTGGCCCCTTGATTGTGGCTCTTCCACAAAATACCGACTTCTGCGCATGGGCCACGAAGTTTCAATCGCACTGTACGTGCGCGCCCACACGTGGTATTTTGTGGAAGACCCACACTCAAGGGGTCAAAGAGCCGCATGTGGCTCGAGAGCCGCGGTTTGCCGACCACGGATCTAGACTGTGCCCGATGCATCTTTTCCTTGAGCAGATTTTGCTTTATACCCTTTTGCTGGAATAAATCTTGGCCATGAGTGTGGCTACATGTTGAGTCCTGTTTGTCCTCCTACTGGTCAATGAACACTAAAGATGCCATCAAGGGGACTTTTAACTCATATGATAAATAAGCTGAAATTTACTATGGTTTATATCCTCTCTGCCTGTGCTACCTCCTCAGGAAAAGGGGAGAAAAAGGGAGCCTTTAGAGCAGTGGTTCTCAACCTTGGCTGCACATTAGAATCACCTGGGAATCTTTTTAAAATCCTGATTTCTGGGCCTCATCCTCCGGAAATTCTGTTTCTTTGTTACTAATGTTGTGGCCCCACCCCATAACAAAGAAACAGAATTTCCGGAGGATGAGGCCCAGAAATCAGGATTTTAAAAAGATTCCCAGGTGATTCTAATGTGCAGCCAAGGTTGAGAACCACTGCTTTAGAGGGAGGGAGGACAAACTCAGTAATATTTGTCAATTACCTCAAATATCTACATATCACCACCTCCATGCAAAAGGCCTGGCTTCTGAAATCCTACTCGATATTACAAAGCAGTGGTTCTTAAACTTTAGTTTATTTGCATCAGACTCACCTGGAGACCTAGTTAAAACAAAGTAGTTGGACCTCATTTCCAGAGTTTCTAATTCAAGAAGTCTGGGAGGATGGGGCCCAAAAATTTGAACAAGAACAAGCTCAAAAGTACAGCAGCCCTAGTATGTGCATTCATTCAACATTTTTTTGTTGAGCACTCATTATGTGATAGATATGGCAGTAAAACAAAACAACCACCAAAAGTCCCCACCCTAAACTTACCTTCTAGTGACAAGATAAACAATACACAAAATAAGTCAGTTATATCGTATGACAAAAGATTATGCATACTAGTGGGGGTGGGAGTGTGGAAAGCAGAGTAAAAGATGGGAGTATACCGTATGTGGGTTAAGCAATTGTAATCTTTAAATGAGTGGTTATGGCAGGCCTCTCTGAGAAAATGACATTTGAGCAAAGACTTGAAAGAAGTGAGGGAATTAGCTATTTGGCTACCTTAAAGGTGAAGGGTGGTAAAATATGCCATTCCAAAATATGTTTCTTTAGCATATGGATTACTTTGAGAAATAGCAAAGGAGAAGCTATGAAAACAGAATGCAAGTTACCCTTTTATAAGGGAATATTACATTTATAAATGAAATCTCCATTTGTATGGTAAGGGTGTACCAAATCAAAAGAAACTTTATCTACTTCAGTCAACCTGAAGTAGGTAAACTCTATACTCACTTCCTCCCACAACCACTTCAATATTACAACTAAAATACAGAAACATCAATGAGAACCACCTGAAATCTAGCTAAACAGAAATCCCATAACTAAGGTTAGACAGAAGAAGCCATGTCAAGACTGGTAGGGAGGGCATAGACACCGAACTGGCTGGTCCAACACCTACGAGTAATCAGGACAGATATCCAGCTGGAGAGGACCCCCTGAGGAGCAAGGGGTTCCCGCCCCACACTAGGCTTCCCAGTCCATAGTGCCAGTGCTGGGAAGAGAAGTCCCCATAACTTCTGGCTGTGAAAACCAGTGGAGATATAGGCTGAGTGAGATGGAGGGCTGAGTGCTGCTGGAGTCCCAGGCATTCCTCTTCAAGGGCCTGTGACAAACTTACTCGGACTCATTCACTCTGAGCTCCAGCACTGGGGCAGCAGCTCAAAAGGAACATATAAGGAGGGACTGAATTGTCTGGCTTCAGGGCAAGGGCTGGAGGGGCAGTTTTCTCCCAGACAGAAGTGCTGGCAGAGGTCATTGTTTCTTTTCTGAGCCCTTCTCCACGAGGCACGCAGCAGACAGACACCATATCTGAGCCTCCATCACCCTGGCAAAGTGTTCACCCTGCCCTGGTGATTCCCAGAAACCCCGCTCCACTCAACTTGCAGACCCACCCAAGCCACTTCCAGTGGCTTTTCCATACAAACAGCCTGTTTTAGCTCATGCTGCAGACGTTCCTAAAATCTCTCAAAGGTCCCCAAACAAGTAGCATCGGGCCTTGGCATACCCAAGACCTCTTTCTGGCCAGCCCCAAACCTGGCACTAGTGGCAGCCAGCCTCAGTTCACAGCTTAGCCTCTCCCAGGCACCTCCAAGCCCAGCACAAGTGGCCACCATCTACAGATCACTTTGTAGCTCATATCAAGTGGCCCCTAGAAGGGCACAGGCAGCAGTTGACCTTGGCCTGCACCTCCCAAGAAGCCCAATACCAAACCACCCAATGGCCAGTTTCAGACCACACTAGAGCACCACCCAACCACACCCAAATGACACATTCAAAGGACAGGCTCAGCATGCACCAACCAAAGAGCCTCAATAAAGCAAACCCTGCTCCCTAGGGTCAGTCCCTGCACAACAGCTCCTCACAACCAATCAGCCCAAGGGTCAAACTCCCTCCCCGCCACTGAGGTGCCAACAGCAATCAAGGCTCAAATACAAGAGGGCACACACAACCCACACAAGGACACTCCTGGAGCACCCGACTCAGGCGATCAGGCCCCACAGAGGTCACTTTATCAAGACCGAGAAACATAGCATCTCTACCTAACAGACAGAAACAAACACAAGGAGGCAGCCTAAATGAAGAGATAAAGAAACATCGCAAATGAATGAACAGAACTCCAGAAAAAGAACTAAACAAAATGGAGACAAGCAAACTACCAGAGTTCAAAACACTTGTTATAAGAATGCTCAATGACCCCAATAGAACTTCAACAAAGATATAAGAAACATAAAAATGGAGATTAAAAAAAAAAACGAACAAAAAAGAACCAGTTAGAAATGAAGAATACAGTAGAGCCCTACAAGTAGCTCAGTTGGTTCAAGTGTCATCACGATATGCAAGGTTGCAAGTTCAATCCCTGGTCAGGGCACATACAAGAATCAACTAATGAATGCCTAGAGTGGAACAGCAAATCTCTCTCCTCCTTCTCCTCCTCCTCCTTCTCCTCCTCCCTCTCTCTCTCTCTCTCAAAAAAACAACAACTGTGTTTTAAAAAAAGGAAGACTACATTAGAGCAGTGGTTCTCAACCTTCTGGCCCTTTAAATACAATTCCTCATGTTGTGACCCAACCACAAAATTATTTTCGTTGCTACTTCATAACTGTAATGTTGCTACTGTTATGAATCATAATGTAAATATCTGATATGCAGGATGGTCTTAGGCGACCCCTGTGAAAGGGTCGTTCGACCACCAAAGGGGTCGTGACCCACAGGTTGAGAACCACTGCATTAGAGGGCATCAACAGCAGAGGATGGAATCAGAGATTTGGAAGAAAAGGTACCAGAAAACACTCAATCATAATAGCAAAAAGACAAAAAAAATTTTTTTAAATGAGGATAGTTTAAGGTGCCTTTAGGATAACATCAAGTGTACCAACATTTGCATATTAGGAGTACCAGAAGGAGAAGAGAAAGAGCAAGGAATTGAAAACCTATTTGAAGAAATAATGATGAAAAACTTCCTTAGGTGAAGGAAATAGACATACAAGACCAGGAAGCACAGTGAGTCCCAAACAAGGTGAAACCAACGAAGCCCACACCAAGACATATAATAATTAAAATGCCAAGGGGTAAGACAAAGAGAATTTAAAAGCATCAAGAAGAAAAACCATTAGTTTCTTTGTGTTGAGTAATCGTCTGACAGTCTTATGGGGGCTCCCTTGTATGAAACTAACTGCTTTTCCATAAGACTTCCAGTTGATTTCTCAACAGAAACTTCGCAGGCCAGACAGGATTGGTACAAAATATTCAAAGTGATGAAAAGCAAGGACCTACAACCAAGATTACTCTACCCAGCAATGCTATAATTTAGAACTGAAGGACAGATAAAGAGCTTCTCAGACAAGAAAAAGCTAAATACTGGATATCAAACTATACTACAAAGCCATTATAACCAAAACAGCCTCGTACTGGCACAAGAACAGGCATATAGACCAATGGATCAGAACAAAGACCCCAGAAACAGACCCACACCATTACAGTCAATTAATATTTGACAAAGGAGGCAAGTACATGCGATGGAGCAAAGACAGTCTCTTCAATAAATGTTGATGAGAAAACTGGACAGACTCATACAAAAAGATGAAACTAGACCACCAACTTACACCATACATAAGAATAAACTTAAAATGGATAAAAGACTTAAATATAAAGCATGAAACCATAAAAATTTTAGAAGAAAACATAGGCAGTAAAATCTCAGACATCTCACATAGCAGAATTTTTGCCAATACATCTCCAAGGGCAAAGGAAACTAAGGAAAAAAATAAACAAATGGGACTATATCAAAATAAAAAGCTTCTGCACAGCAAAAGAAATCACCATCAAAATGAAAAGGAAGCCCACTGTATGGGAGAACATATTTGCCAATGATACATCTGATATGATAAGGGGTTAATCTCCAAAATATATAAAGTACTCATACAACTCAACAAAAAGAAGACAAACAATCCAATTAAAAAATGGGCAGAAGGCCTGAATAGACATTTTTCCAAAGAAGATATACAAATGGCGAAGAGACATATGAAAAAATGCTCAAAGTCACTAATCATCAGAAAACTGCAAATTAAAACCACAATGAGATATCACCTCACTCCTGTCAGAATAGCTACCATCAAAAAATCAATAAACAACTAGTGCTAGCAAGGATGTGGAGAAAAGGGAACACTAGTTCACTACTGGTGGGAATGCAAACTGGTGCAGCCACTATGGAAAACAGTATGGAGTTTCCTCAAAAAAAGTGTAACTCCCATTTGACCCAGCAATCCCACTTCTGGGAATATATACTAAAAACTCCAAAACACCACTCAGAAAGAATATATGCACCCCCTGTGTTCATAGCAGTGTTATTGATAATAGCTAAAATTTGGAAACAGCCCATCAGTAGATGAATAAAAAAGCCGTGGGACATTTATCAATGGAGTACTATGAGGTGGTAAAAAAGAGGGAACTCTTACCATTTGGGACAGCATGGGTGGGCCTGGAGAATATTATGCTACGTGAAATAAGCCAATCTGAGAAAGACATATGTCACAGGCTTTTACTTATTTGTGGAATCTAATGAAAAAAATGAACTGACCAACAAAATAAGACCCGAAGCATAGAGGCATAAAACAGACTGACATTCCTCAATGTGGGGATGGGAGGATGAGAACGGATAAACCAAAGAACTTATATACTTATGTGCATAGCCCATGGACACGGGCAATAAGGTGGTGAAGACCTGGGGGGTGGATAGGGGCTGGGAGGAAGGAGATAAAGGGAGGGAAAATGGGAGTCACCTGTAATACTATCAACAATAAAAAACATATTTAAAAAAATAAAACACAGGCTATAACAAGAGACAAACAAGGACCAGTAATTCCACTTCTGAGTATTTATCTGAAGAAACCTAAAACACTAATTCAAAAAGATATACGCATCCGTATGTCCACTGCAGCATTATGTGTAACAGCCAAGATATGCACACAACCTAAGTGTCCATCAACAGATTAATGGATAAAAAAGAAGAGGTGCATATATACAATGAAATATGACTCAGCCATAAAAAAAAAAAAAAGTGAAATCTTGTCATCTGCAACAACATGGATGGATTTAGTGGATACTGTGCTGAGTAAAATAAGTCAGAGAATGACAAATTCTGTATGATTTCACTTATATGTGGAATCTAAAAAGCAAAGTAAGCTAACAAAACAGAAGCAAACTCATAGATACAGAGAACATTTTGATGGTTTCTAGATGGAAGGAGTGTTGAGGGGATGGGTGAAAAGGAGGAATTAAGGAGTACAAATTGGTAGTTACAAAATAGTCACGGAGATGTAAAATATAGCACAGGGAATATAGGTAGTAATCTTGTAATAACTATGTATGGTGTCAGATGGGTACTGGATTTATCAGGGTGATCACTTCGTAAGTTACATAAATGTCTAATCACTATGTTGTACTCCTGAAAATAATATAACATTGCATGTCAACTGAATTTGGAAAAAATTATTTTAAAAAAACAAACTTTTATAGCCCTTGCTGGTGTGGTTCAGTTTGTTGAGCATCATCTGGCACACTTAAACGTTGCCAGTTCAATTCTTGGTCAGGGCACATGCCCAGGTTGTGGGCTTTATCCCTGGTAGGGGGCTGGATATACAAATTTGTGAGTCACTGGCATGTGACTAAATGAAATTACCTAGAGAGTCAGTGCAGAAAGAAGTAGTAAAAGGAGCAAGTCCAAGGAACTAACTCCAAGTTTATGAGACCAGGATGAAGTGGGATTGAAAAAGAACAAGCCCGGCCAGTACGGCTCAGTGGGTGAGCGTCAACCTATGAACCAGGAGGTCACAGTTTGATTCCTAGTCAGGGCACATGCCCAGGTTTCAGGCTCAATTCCCAATGGGAAGGAAGGTGTGTACAGAGGCAGCTGATTGATGATTTTCTCTCATCATTGATGTTTCTCTTTCTCCCTCTCCATTCCTCTCTGAAATCAATAAAAATATTTTTTTTAAAAAGAACAACAACAAAGACTACTGAAACACTACCTGTGACATAAGAGGAAAATCAAGAAAGCATGGTGTTGGGAAAGCGAAGTGAGGAAAATGTATCAATGAAGAGGGAGTAACCAACTTTGTTAAGTGCACTGCTATGTCAGGTAAATGGTGGACTGAGGACTGGCCACTGGATTTACAATGTGGATGTTATCAGTTAACATAACAAGAACAGTTTCTCTAGAGTTTCAAGAAAAGAAATCCTAGAAGGATTTCTTATCTCTAAATAAAATTGCACAAAATATTTTCCAAAGAAGTTGCAAGGACTGGGAAGTTGGAATATAGAAAATCCGATTCGAGAGGAGAATCAAGATGGCAGCATAGGTAGACACCGGAGACTGCTGCCGCAAACAACCACTTCAAAAATACAACTAAAAGACGGAACGGACATCACCCAGAACCACAGGAAGGCTGGCTGAGGAGAGACTCTTCAACTAGAAGGAAAAATAACAGCACACCGAGGCTCAGAGGAGGCGCAGTGTGGAAAATACTCAGGTGCGGAGGTGCGCGCGCAAAGCGGGCTGGTGGCTGAGAGCGCGGTTGTCGTTTTCGGTCAGGGGGGAGTCTCAGACTCTGAGCTCCAGATACGGGCGAATCGCTGGGGACTCGGACCCAAACGGGAGAAGCGGGAGTGTCTGGCATCAGTTGGAAGGCAGCTTTCCCTCCGAGGTTTGCAGCGGTTCCGGGGGTTCTGAGAAGCAGAGCCTCTGGGAACAGGACTGAGGGCACCATAACGGCTCCCTCCGCCCGCCCTGTTGAGCCCGCCCCGCCCAAGCCCTGCGCAGAGCCATTTGCCGGATCGCCTCAGGCAAAGGCTAGATTAGCACCTCCCCAGAGGACAGAAGTTTTCCGCGGCAGACACAGCTGATTCACACAGCCAGTCGGCCTGGTGGTCAAATCCCTCTAGTATTAACTACAACAATCAAGGCTCAACTAGAACAAGACTGCGCACAAAGACCACTAGAGGGTGCACCAAGAAAGCATAAAAAATGCGGAGACAAAAAAACATGACAGAAATGGAGGATATAGAGCTAAAAATCGCAATTTTGAGGGCTTGCAAAAATGTGCTAGAAGCTGTCAATAAACTTGAGGAGAGAGTCACGAAAACTAATGAGACCCTCGATGCTATGATAAAGAACCAACTAGAAATTAAGCATACACGGACTGAAATAAAGAATATTATACAGACACCCAATAGCAGACCAGAGGAGCGCAAGAATCAAGTCAAAGATTTGAAATGCGAAGAAGCAAAAAACACCCAACCGGAAAAGCAAAATGAAAAAAGAATCCGAAAATACGAAGATAGTGTAAGGAGCCTCTGGGACAGCTTCAAGCGTACCAACATCAGAATAATAGGGGTGCCAGAAGATGAGAGACAGCAAGATATTGAAAACCTATTTGAAGAAATAATGGCAGAAAACTTCCCCCACCTGGTGAAAGAAATGGACTTACAGGTCCAAGAAGCGCAGAGAACCCCAAACAAAAGGAATCCAAAGAGGACCACACCAAGACACATCATAATTAAAATGCCAAGAGCAAAAGACAAAGAGAGAATCTTAAAAGCAGCAAGAGAAAGAGACTCAATTACCTACAAGGGAATACCCATACGACTGTCAGCTGATTTCTCAACAGAAACTTGGCAGGCCAGAAGGGAATGGCAAGAAATATTCAAAGTGATGAATACCAAGAACCTACAACCAAGATTACTTTATCCAGCAAAGCTATCATTCAGAATTGAAGGTCAGATAAAGAGCTTCACAGATAAGGAAAAGCTAAAGGAGTTCATCACCACTAAACCAGTATTATACGAAATGCTGAAAGGTATCCTTTAAGAGGAGGAAGAAGAAAAAGGTAAAGATACAAATTGTGAACAACAAACATGCATCTATCAACAAGTGAATCTAAGAATCAAGTGAATAAATAATCTGATGTACAGAATGAACTGGTGATTATAATGAATCAGGGACATAGAAAGGGAATGGACTGACTATTCTTGGGGGGGAAAGGGGAATGGCAACCACTGAAGTAAAAGAATATAGTGCTTACTAGAGGCCCATTGCACAAATTCATGCACCTTGAAAGGAACTGTGGGACACAAAGCTGCAGTGGGCACAGGGACGGGTCTCAGCCCATCCTCTGCACCCCCACCCAGCCCCCGGCCCCTGTCTGCTGGCAGCCCCTCTCCCACCGCTGCTGCTCCCACGCGCTGACAGCGCCGGCCCTGCTCACACCTGCTGACAGCACAGAGAGATTGGGGCCGGCACCAGCAGCGGGTGCGAGCAATGGCTCCAGCAGCGGCAGTAGGTGCAAGCAGGGCCGGTGCCAGCAGCAGGTACAAACGCTGGGCAGGACCGTGGCGTGCAGGAGCAAAGAATTTTCAGTAAGCACCAGAGGCTCGCCCCAATGACAGTGACTGGCGCCCCGCCTTGGTCTGATGCCCCTGCTCACCTGCTCCACCAACTCCCCGCGGCCGACGCCCACCATGTCCCGTACTCTGCCTCCTGCTGCCAGCGCCTGCCATGTTCCATGCACGTCCCTGGTGGTCAGTGCACGTCACAGCAACCGGTTGTTCAGTTGTTCGATCGTTTGGTCTATTTGCATATTAGGGTTTTATATATATAGATAAGGTGCCCAATCCAATATGGGATAGCCAAAGTAGAAATTGCCCTTATCTCTAAGTAAAATTGCACAAAGTATGTATTAGATGCTTCCTACTTCTAACAACGTAATTTATGCTAAGAGGAAACGTGGTAATTCAGGCAAAAAATAATTAAACTGGACTTCAATAAAACTAAAATCTCCTGAGTTTCAAACACCACCAAGAAGACAACCCACAGAATGGGAGAAAATATTTGCAAATCATATATCAGATAAGAGCTTAACATCCAGAATATATACTAGTAAATAACTCTTACAACTCAAAAATAACAAGACAAATTTAAAAAATGAGCAAAGAATCTGAATAGACATATTTTCCAAAGAAGTTGCACAAATAACCAATAAGCACAGGGAAAGATGCTCCACATCATTAGTCAGTAGGGAAATGCAAATCAAAACTATAATGAGAGCCCTGCAAGTGTGGCTCAGTGATTGAGCATCATCCTATGAACCAGGAGATTATGGTTCGATTCCTAGTTAGGGCACATGCCTGGATTGGGGGCTCCATTCCCAATGGGGGGCATGCAGGAAGCAGATGATCAATGATTCTCTCCGATCACTGATGTTTCTATCTCTCCCTCTCCCTTCCTCTCTGAAATCAATAAAAAAAAATATATTTCTTAAAAACTATGAGAAACTACTTCAGAACCACTGGGATAGCTACACTGAAAAAGATGGATGACAACAAGAAGCATTGGCAAGGAAGTAGAGAATTTAAGAAACCTCATACATTGCTAGTAGATTGTAAAATGATGCAGCTGCTATAGAAACAATTTCACAGTTCCTCAGAAAGTTAAACATAGTTACCATACGACCCAGGAATTCCACCCCTAGGTATATACCCAAGATAACTGAACACATGTCCACATATGTCCACACACAAACTTGTACATGAAGCATTATTCAAAACAGCCAAAAGTGGAAACCATCCAAATGATTAATGAATAAACAAAATGTAGCATATCCATACAACGGAATGTGATTCAACCGTAAAAAGAAACAAAGCACTGATACACGCTACAACCGGGATGAACCCTGAAAACATGATATTAAGTGAAGTAAGCCGTATACAAAAGGCCACATATTATGTGATTCTATATATGACTTGTCCAGAATAGGCAAATCTACAGACAGAAGTAGATTAGTGGTTGCCAAGGGGCTAAGGAAGAGGGGAATGGAGAGTGACTGTTAATGAGCAAGAGGTTTCTTTGGGGAATAATGAAAATGTTCTGGTTATGGCTGTACAACTCTGAATATACTAAAAGCTAGTTAACTGTATACTTTAAAAGGGTGAAATTTATGATATTTAAAAAAAAGCTTTAAAAAGCCATAACTCCTATTCATCCAGACATGTTTGTTTCTACAGTCAATAGACAACAAATTAAAGAACATAAAAGCAGACACCAAACTACAAGAGAGAGGTTATTTGGAATTTACCAACTATAATTCCATGCCCCAACCTTGACATCCATAGATATTTTCAAATCTTAACAACTTACGGATTTTGATGTCACTGTTATCTCTTCTTCCTTTACCATCTACAAGTCCCTGTAGTTTTTGGTTTTCAAGTTTATAAATGATACTAGTAATTTAATTAACACTGAGAGTTCCTGGTATGCCCCAAGAAAAAATAATTTCTACAAAGTATTTGGGAAGCACAAGAAAAGTATAATAATCTGACAGAGAACCCCAGGAAAACCCTGTTCAGAGAGAAAGAGTCCACTAATGCATTTTCAGTGGAAAGCAGCCAAAGGTAAAAACTGGTTTAAAAATCACTGTAGTAACCAAACTGAGTGAAACCAAACTTCAGTCCTAAAGAGAGTGTTCTAATGGTCTGCTGACTTCTCTGTCTGAAAACAAAATCTGCTTCTAGAAGAACCTTTCTGTGAAAGAAATCTAACTGGATTCAGTTCCTAGAAGTAAAGCTGTTGTGTCGGGGAGGGGGGGGCGGCGGTTACTCTGACAGCTGTCTTTACCATAACTAAACTAGATCTAAAGGGAAACACTGGAATCCAGGTTGGCCGCTGCGGTGGTCACTTTTTACCCAGGATGAAGTCCTGCTTTTTCAATGTAATAAGCCTCCCTGGACTCGGGCCCCTACATAATAATGAAAGAAATAGTTCTGAGACAGTGCCCATCACTTCCAGTCACCACAATATTTTATATACAGCAGTTTTAGGTTTACAACAAAATTGAGAGAGAGGTACAGAGATTTCCCATATACACTTTGCCCCCACACATGCATAGCCTCCCCCATTATCAACACTTTGTTATTTTTTTTGCAAAGGACAAACTTACACTGACACAACATACTCACCCAACACCTACAGTGTACCTTAGGGTTCACTCTTGGTGTTGCGTATTCTATGGGTTTTGACAAATGTACAGACACAGGTATATCCTTCATTATAATATCATACAGAGCACTTTCACGGCCCTAAAAATCCTGTGCCCTGCCTATTTATCTACTCTATTCCTGGCAACTACTGATCTTTTTATTGTCTCCATAGTTCTGCCTTTCTCAGAAAGTCAAGTAGTGGTATCACACAGTATATAGCCTTTTCAGGCTGGGTTCTTTCACTCAGTAATATGCATTTTCAACATACACCAATTTCCAAATAAAACACATTCACAAAATAGAGCCACTGCAGTTACAAGTTTCTTCTCTCTTCCAAATAATGACCTCCCCAAAAGAAAAAAACAGCTCTAAACTTGGAATGAGAATTTACAGGCTTGTGTTTTGAGCCAATTTCCTTGATTGTAAAAGAAAATTATCCTAAGGTTTAAAGAAATGAAATTCACCTCAACCTTAATACATAACTTATTCCTATAAAAGGGTATTCCAAGCCAGAATGTAGAAAGGTAGAACATACTTACATAGTAAAAGGGGTGTCTGGGTCTCACAAAGTGAAAAATTCTTTAAAAATGCCTAGTTATGCCCTAACCGGTTTGGCTCAGTGGATAGAGCAACGGCTGCGGACTGAAGGGTCCCGGGTTCGATTCCAGTCAAGGACAATGTACCTTGGTTGCGGGTACCTCCCCGGTAGGGAGTGTGCAGGAAGCAGCTGAATCGATGTTCCTCTCTCAACGATGTTTCTAACTCTCTCTCCCTCTCCCTTCCTCTCTGCAAAAAATCAATAAAATATATTTTTTAAAAAACACAACATGAGACTATTTCATACTGTGAGTAGCAAACTAAACTGTGGCCTATTAAAGTTTTATGCTTCTCATGAACTATCACAGCACCTAGGACACAGTAGCTGCTCAAAAGAGACTTAGAGGGGGAAGGAAAAGGCATAAATAGAACATGCTCATTTTTCTTCTACAGGCAGTACATGCTGAAAACAAAACAAACTTTTTTCAGTATATTAATAGCTAGCGAATCTGTCGGTCAACTCCTGACAGAACAGAACAGTGGATTCAATAGGTACTGTGATCCACTGCACCAAATCACAGCCTAGTGTGCTTCCTGCAAAACCAAGCATGGAGGAAGGGGGGCGAGGAGCGAGTTTATATTTAAGAGCTAAATTACATGGTACAGACTAATAGTGCTCCTGAAACAGAGAGCTAGACCAGAATGACTGGCATAAGAAAGAAAAGGAAGGCTTCAAAAAAGAGACTAGGCCCTAGCTGGTAAGGGTCCTGGGTTCAATTCCAGTCAAGGGCACATGCCTGGGTTACAGGCTCGATCCCCAGAATGGGGCATGCAGGAGGCAGCTGGTCAATGATTCTCTCTCATCATTGATGTTTCTATCTCTCTCTCCCTCTCCCTTCCTTCTGAAATCAATAAAAATATATTGGGGGGGGGGGAGGCTAGGATACAAGAACTGGAGAGAGAAAGACGAAAAAGAGGATGTAAGTGCAAATTTTTAAATGCTAGATAGTCTCACTTTAAAGCGCCTACTCACTCCCTTCAATTTCAAAATGTAGAAAATTATTTCTAGGCATCTCTTTTTATCTTTGAAATAAATGGCTGAACCCCATAAAGTTTACTTTAGCATTTAAATGGGGCTTTCATATTTAAAAACCAAACTCAAATTTCTACCTTCCTCTCACCTAAACTTCCTTTTTTCTTCCTGGTTCCACCTGTCACTCAGGCTCAAAACCTTAGATTAGCCCGGCCAGTGTTGCTCAGTGGTTGAGCTTCGACCCATGAACCAGCAGGTCACAACTGATTCTCCGTCAGGGCACATGCACAGATTTCGACTCAATTCCCAGTATAGGGCCTGCAGGAGGTAGTGGATCAATGATTCTATCACTGATGCTTCTCTATCACCCTTCCTCTCTAAAATCAATAAAAAATCACATTAAAAAAACACACACCTCAGATTAACCTTTGATTTTTCCAGCTCCTCTATCACACTCTGCCAGACTCCATCCATTCTATGTACCAAGTCCTGGAAATTTCTTTCTTCAGGAATTCTGGGCATGAGTTCCTTTCATATCTCTACCACCCATATACAGGTGCCTATTTCATCAGATCTTAATCTTAACTAGTCTTGCCAAACTTCACCCCCCACTCCAACCAACTTAAATGCTACTGACAATTGGTCTCTGATAATGCCTCTCCCTGTTCAAAAAGACCCTCCCAACCCAAGTCATTCAATACTTTCCCCTGGTCTACTACTTTCCCTGGTATCCATGACTATAGAAAACCTATTCCAACTTAATCTTCATTCTTTTACCTCATTTCTCCCCACCCTGATCCTCCACAGTTCCCAGAATGCCTCTTGTCCTCTCACTCCTCTGCACTTTTGTTCTTACCAACTACTTCTCCTGGCACCCCCTCCTACCTTCCTACTACCCACATTCAGTCTCTACTGAAACTTCCCACACGTTAGAAGAGGCTCCTTGTCTCAAGTCTTACTCCTTCTTGTCTGTACCTCAATCAGCACTTGGCCTACATACAGAAGCTCCTTGACTTACGTTGGGGTTATTAAGTTGAAAATATTGTAAGTCAAAAATGCATTTAATACATCTACCCTACTAAACATCATAGCTTTAGCCTAGCCTACCTTAACCAGGCTCTCAAGACTTACATCCAGTGTTTACCCTAAGTGCTGGCATGGCTGAGTGGAGCTGGGGCTTGCTGCGTTGTCCAGCATCATGTATCGTACCATGTATCACCAGCCCAGAGAAGATCAAAATTTAAAACTTAAAGTATGGCTTCTATTGAATGCATATCATCTGTACACCATCGTAAAGTCAGAAAATCATAAGTCAAACCACTGTAAGTTGGGAACTGTCTGTATATCGTCTTGCATTACAAGGATTGTGTTTGTTAAAAACAAGCCTGTCTCATCCCTAACTAGAGCTTGAGAATGATTGCTTGTCCTCTGTAACTCTCAAAAGACAGTCTAGTTCCACATATAATTGGTGATTAACTACTATGTGACCAGATGCTCTCAAGTTCACTGAAATACCTCTCCTCCCCAAGCAGTTCTTTCCAAGGGTTCCTTCTCTTCCCATTTCTCTGAACTGCTAATACTTGTACCAACCAGAAGCACTGTTATATATTGAGCCATGGCCTTGGTTTTTGCCCCTCTCAAATGTAAAAGTCTGATCTCATTATGCCACTGAAGTTTCTTGAAGACTCTGTTTCTTATATGCTTTGAGTATCCTTATAGTATTAAGCAGATAGATCCCTGGTCACAGAATGGTATTTCATATACACCAGTAATAAATACATCTAAAGAGTCAAAGCGTCTCAAATAAAACAGTGCTTAACACTGATTAAAGGCACAGACCTTCAAAGTAACAAATATACTTTGTCTTACAGATTTCAAAGCCAGTTCACAACTATTATCTATTTAATTTCCATAACTTTGTGATATAAGTTATCAGTTTACTGAAAAGGAAACAGGCTAGGCAAGATTGTAGAACCAGCCCTGGCCGGTGTCGCTCGGTGGTTAGCGTCCACCCATCACCAAAGGGTCCCGGGTTTGATTCCCAGTCAAGGGCATGTACCTGGGTTGCAGGTTCACTCTCCGCCCCCTTGGGGTGTGTTCAGAAGGCAACCAGTCCATTTTCTCTCTCCCCCTCCGTCCCTTCCACTTTCTCTGAAAAGCAATAGAAAAAATATCCTCGGGTGAGGATTAACAACAACAAAAAGATTATAGAACCAGTAAATGGCAGAGCAAGCACTCAAACTCACATCTCCTGAGCTCAAGGACAAAAGTGTGTTTTACTCCACCAAGTACAGACTCATCTTATCTCCTTAATTGGCCTCCAAGCTCCCAGAGGACTGAGGCCTTTTTTTTCTTAAAAAATAAGTCTCTCCCAAATAGAAAAAATAATAATAAGTCTCTCCTTATCTCCACCCAAATGTCTTTATATATCCGTAAGACAGTAAATCTATATGAATTCCACAAATATTGAAAACGTATCAAAGTAACACACGGTGCTCTAGTATAAAAAGAAATTACTATTAAGGCCTTAATTTTAAGTGGAGAAAGGCTTTGGTAATATAAGCCTTACTATGGACTCCCCAAACAATGTTCCCAAAGAATTGTGACCTCCGCTGAGCAATCACCAAACCCAAATAAGGTGAAAGCATATTTCTAAAAGCTTCAAGTCCTGCCGGAGACTCTAGTCCCTATTCTTTTTTTTTTTTTATATATATTTTATTGATTTTTTACAGAGAGGAAGGGAGAGGGATAGAGAGTTAGAAACATCGATCAGCTGCCTCCTGCACACTCCCTACTGGGGATGTGCCCGCAACCAAGGTATATGCCCTTGACCGGAATCGAACCTGGGACCTTTCAGTCCGAAGGCCGACGCTCTATCCACTGAGCCAAACCAGTTAGGGCCCTATTCTTGAGGCATCAGGCTAGCACCTAATCTAAGAGGAAGGCCAGAGTTTCTGCCACTCTCCTACAAATTACTGGAGCTTTCTAAGAAACGCCCAGTTAGAGATCATCTCCTGGTATCTACCAACGTGCGGGAATTACATGGAGTACCACAGGGCTCCAAGTACATACCTCAGAGTCAGGGCCCTCCACAACTCTCCCCTAAACTGCCTTTTTGGGGTGATTTTCAAATATTTTACATATGAATAGGCAGGACACCAAATAAAAACAAGTCAGTTTTAATACCCCAAGTGAATAGTTTGCTACAACACCATTTTCACCATCCTAGTAGCTAACAGAATAAAACATGAAAACAATGGAAATTTGTCTATTAGCTGTAGTATGATACTATCACAGCAGTGCTGGCATGTTTCCCCTGTTATTATCTGAAGTTATAAACTACTTAAAAGATAAAATAACCTCAGGAAAATAATTTTATCATGTCAAGTACTGAAGTGATGCCAAATAAGTTCCCAAAGGTAACATGAATCAAGTTGTTTTCTCTAGTCTTCAGATTGTCATACTAACAATTCAGTATTTGAATTATACAAACATTATAGTGAAGAAGCAAGGCAAAAACTGAGAAATAAAGGTTGGGCTGGTCAAGAAAACATCTCAGAGATGTTTTGATGTAACTGCCATTGATGTAATTCATATGATGTAACAATGATAATACAAGAATGGGCAATAGTAGGTTTACAGGTGTGAGTACTCGAAAGTTTATTCTATTATTTATTGTATTATTTTCCATACAAATAACTGTAAACCTACTTCTGCCCACCCCTGTATATATCTATAATAGACACCTATCCCTTTTGTCTTGGGTGCAAATTGTTCTTTCTAGAACTCTGTCCTCTAGTTGATCAACAAGGGATCACATGATCATACATCTACTGACACATGGTAAGCACAGACCAGGATGGCCAATGGACTCCATGCTCTAGCCCCAGTTACTGATTCAGGGAGAGGCTTATATGACCCAAACAAGACAAGAAGGGTATTTCCTGGTAATTTTGTTGGAAGTGCAGACAAAAGACACGCTCCTGTCTTTGAGGACCCTAGCAGCAAGGACGACATGAGCTCCCCTGGACATCTTTACCTCCATATGGAGAAAGCTCCTTGGAGAAAAAACCAACCATGGAAAGCGCAGCTGAGAGGAGGAGAACACAAGTCCTGTCTTTATGACATCCTTTGTGCCCCTGAAGCCAGCCTGGCTTAACCTCAGCCTAGTTATGAGTCAACAAATTCCATTTTAATTTAAAGGATTCTGCCATCTGCAACCAAAAGAATCACAGGTAACATACTAGTGTGAATGAGTAAGGTGCCTAATAAAAAAGAATTATCTCCGAAATGAGCCTGGAAAGGAATGGCTGACAAAGTTAAATCTGCTTCTAAACCCACTAGAAACACCAACAATGACCTCTTCTCACCATCTAAAATAGCTCAAGTAGTTTGGTTGCTAGTCTATTCTCCTCTTAGAGTATTTGAACAATGGCTACTGTTATCCACCCAAACTCTGCTGGCCTACTTATTTGCTACTTTTCAGGTTAGATATTAAACTAGATATCGAATTTTATTCAATTCAAAACTTAGTCATTATTCTCATAATAGTATCCTTTATACCAATCACAGAAATTAAAAAAATGTGACCACCATAATTTGTTTTTTCTTTCATGCTTAATTGCTTACTTACCTACTCATTTGCCACCCTCAGATTACTTTAAACAAAGAAAAAGAAAAAAGTAACAGTTCTTCTGCAAATAGTAACTAAATTATCTTTGATTCACCAAAGAAATAAAGATAGAGGATCATGGTTTAAAAGAGTTTTACTACCAAGATTCAGACCACACACCACACAAAAAGGAATTTTAGATAGTTCCCACAAATATAGCTGTCTCTACCAATGTGCAAATTGGGATAATACTAAGCCTAAATCACAGTAAAAATCAAAGTAAAAATAATGACAAATTATTATTTACCTGAATGCTCTTAAAATTTTTTCTGGAAATAAGCATCTTTGTGAGGTAGCCAATTAAGTGGTCAATGAATAAGAAGGGGGGAGGTTTTATTGGGTATCCTTTTTGTCATTTGAATTCATATCATTTGAATGTACTATTTACTCCAAAAAGATAAAATTTAAATTTAGAAAATCCTTAAGAATCACTTTCAGAAACCACATTAGAACTCCCTTTAAAAATAGCCTAAAACTAATACATAATAAAAAATACTGTACAGCCCAGCAGGCATGGTTCAGTGGGTGAGCCTCAACCTATGAACCAGGAGGTCTCGGTTTGATTCCCAATCAGGGCACATACCCAGGTTGTGGGCTCGATCCCCCGTGTGGGGTGTGCAGGAGGCAGCCAATTGATGATTCTCCCTCATCACTGATGTTTCTCTCTCTCCCCCTCTTCTTCCTCTTGAAATCAATAAAAGTATTTTTTTTTAATGCTGTACAGATTTTACTCTTACAAAGGTTGTAATTTTCCCAAATACACTTTAAACATGTCATAAAACTGTCTATTCTTCTTTCACCAAATGTGAATTTAGAAGATCAGCAACACAAGCTATGTAATTCTTTCCTGTTGTCCCTTCCACCACAAATGAAAACATATTTGCCAATAGAAAAAAAGTGCTAAAAAACATATAAATAATCACAAATCAGACCACCAAAATTTATCCATACTATTTATCTGTCAATCAATGGTTGTCCAAAGTGTGGTTCCCATAACATTGATGTGAATGGTGCTTTTACCTGTATGTAAAATATTTTAATAGTTATGAATTTATTTTTAATATGTAGTTTATTATACCAAACACACCAAACCTGTGACTTCACAAATATCACTGCCTAGAATGAGGACAAACCTACTTAAGTTAAATCACGAATCCATCTGAAAAATAAGAGTGCATATGTGAGTGAGGTTTGAGAAGCACCAGTGCATTATCCAAATTAGACCAAAAGCACAGTAAGAATGATCAAACGGCACCTACTGAACCTTAAATTAGACCAAACTTCATTACAAGGCGGGTACAACTAAGTGGCAACAGTGCTCGCCTCTTCCCTCAGAGTTGGGGAAGTTAGGATAACCTAAAGTTTAAGTAAAATGATTAAGGAAAAGAAACAGGGCTCAGTACAATCCTTGACCTTGTGGCAAATTAAGCTAAAAAAATGATAGTCCTTTTCCAGACCAACACCATCTATACATCTTCAGCCACCAGTAAACATTAAGCGCTGGACACTCTCTTCATTAGCCCTTCTTTGCTTTTGCTTTATCTCTCATGACCAAAACCAAACGCAGCAGACCCTCCCCAGGATTCCCTGCCTACTCCACCTCCGTTCCCCTTCACAGGCAACCCCATCTAGGTCTGCTCGTTGTCCTATATGAACATTTCTACTCCTACCCCCACTAGGGTTGCAGGTTGCTTCTTCCCAGGAGCTCAAAAGTGATGCTGAGTCCAGAAAGAGATGTTGTTAAGACTCCCTGCCCACGGACTAGCACTTACTCTCATCTGAAAGCCACCTGGGAAAAGGAGAGAAGGAAGGGAGGAGGACAGAAGCTCCAGGAGCACCACTGCCCTCATCTCAGCCACCACAAGCACCTGCATTGCACCCCAGCTGCCATACCTTCCTTTACGTAAATTTCTGTCCAGCCTACGATTTGAAAAGGCCCCCGTCCCAACATCCAGAATAAGCCTATTAAATAAAGTCCTTGACATCCTGATCAGAAGGAATCATCACTGTGACTGTTTTAATGTAAGCATAGACAGATCTTTAATGTTTCTTAAAAAACAACAACAAGCAAACAAACAAAAAACCCTTCTCAACCAGCTACCACAAGTTAACTCTGCAAAGTGTCTGCCTCCAGGGCCTAGGGGAAATACTGAAATAACCCAGACAAACCGCCTTCTCTAGAAAATGTGTTTGCTAAAAAGAAAACAAGTAAAAACTCGATTAAGGCAAATAACCAAAAACTTCTTCCACAATTTGCTTCAGGAAGAACGATGTGCCTGTTCTCCCCCAGTCTCAACACTGGCTGCACTGGGAGGGCGGACCAGTTTAATTCAGCTAATTCTATAGGAATCATGTCAGCGCGAAGAGCTCCTTCCACGTAACAGTCCAATTATGAAGTTTCAGGGGCCACTGTTTAACCCACAGCTAAGAATAACACTCGACTTTCTAATTTTTTTTAAAAAAAGGGAAAGAAGAAGAAGTGAGTCCCTCGCCAAGGATGGGGAGCAGGGACAGGAAAAGGGCCCAACGCAATTAGCCCCTCGGGGCGGGGCAGGGGGCGCCACCC
>NW_005354058.1:291245-302419 GCF_000412655.1 Myotis brandtii | reverse complement strand
CACGCGGGAGGCGGGCGCGGGAGAGGGCGCGGGTGGAGCCGGGACCCAATTGGTCCGAGGAGCTACATAGGGAACTTTGGGGACAGCCCCGGCGCTCTGACAGCGCTGCCACTACGCGCTTCGTAAACAAGAGGGTGGAAACCGTCCCCAACCCCTCCTCCCAGAAACCGGGCGAACGAGCCTATGGGAGCGAGGAATACGGAAGGAACCAACGTCCTCCAATCCCGGGCCGAGGCGTAAACCTCCAGCCAATCCAGGTCGAGGGGCCAAACCAAGAGTCCTGCTGTTGGAGGGGGTGACCTGGAGAGCAAAGCGGAAAGCCAGCGGTTCCTGCAAAGCCGTGCGATAGAACCAGACAGAAATGAAAAGGGCTGTTTTCCCTGGGAGTTCTTCCTAGCCATCCGTCAGCCCATCTCCCTGTCACTCGGGGGTACTGTCATTTCCGGAGTTTTGGAAGACGAACTCACCGCCGCGGTCGGAAACCAAGCCAGGCCGGGCAGGGGGAGCCCTACTAGGGTTAAAGGCGGGGTGACTCGGGGGGCCGTGGTCGGAGCTACCTGCCCGGGAAGACCAGGCGCGGTGCTGCCTTGCCGCCTGCGACACCACTAGGTCCCATTCTGCACCCCCCGCCCCCAGCCCCCCGCGGGCCTCTGCCCTTTGGCCCCCGTTCTGGAACCTTTCCTGATGGGTTGCCTCACCCCCTCGCCATGCACCCGCAGCTTCGCGGAATGGAAACTCGTCCAAAAGCCGGACAGCCTGGCCTCTGCCTCTTAGGTGGCTTATTCCATTGAATGGGATCGACTTCCCCCTTTGTGTAACTCCTTCCCCTGATTTGGTGTCGTCTCCAACCTCCCCTTGCTCGCTAAGCTTCATATAGTTGCACCGACCTTAACGTGGACTCAGTAGCCCAGCTAGGACTGCCTCTGGCTCTTACCCTTTCCCTTGGCCTGGAAAACTTCCACCTTTCCCCTCCTCAAGTTCTCAGCTCACTTGTCCCCCCCTCAGAGGGTCCTCCCCTGACCCCACTAACATAGCTTCTACCCTCTCTCACACCCTCTTTGATTGCTGTATCATTTATTATAATACTAGAGGCCTGATGCACGAAATTCAGCCCGGAAGAACATCTGGTCTAATTAGCATATTATGCTTTTATTATTATAGATAAGTTATATCACTAATTTTTTAAAAAATATTTTTTATTGATTTTTTTTACAGATAGGAAGAAAGAGGGATAGAGAGTTAGAAACATCGATAAGAGAAACATTGATCAGCTGCCTCCTGCACATCCCCTACTGGGGATGTGCCCACAACCAAGGTACATGCCCTTGACCGGAATCGAACCTGGGACCCTTCAGTCCGCAGGCCAACGCTCTATCCACTGAGCCAAACCGATTAGAGCTATATCACTAATTTTATTATTTTCTCGCCGCCTATTAAATCTGAAGTGATCTGATTCATTTATTCGCTTGCTTTTTTTTTTTCTGTCTGCGCCTCATCCATAAAAGCTCCATGAAAGCAGGCCCCTTGACTGTCTTATTCTGTGCCCAGAACAGAGTTTGGCAGCATAGTAGGCAATCTTTTTTATTTAATTATGACAAAACCTTTTTGAGCTCCAACTTCCATTTTTATAATTGGAATTAATAATACTTCATTAGATTCTTAGGAAAATTAAGTGAGATAACATATAAACTAGAGGCCCAGTGCATGAATTCGTGCACCAGTGGGGTCCCTCGGCCTGGCCTGTGGGATCTGGCCGAAACCAGCTCTCCAACATCCCCCAAGGGGTCCTGAATTGCAAGAGGGCGCAGACCAGGCTGAGGGACCCCACCGGTACACAATCAGAGCCGGGGAGGAACGCAGGAGGTTGGCCAACCTGGGGAGGGACTGCGGGAAGGCTCCAGGGGATGTCTGGCCCTTTTGTTCAGTCCCAATCAGTGGACCCCAGCAGTAAGTTAAACTACCAGTTGGAGCGTCTGCCCCCTGGTTGTCAGTGCACATCATAGCGAGCAGTTGAGCGGCCTTAGCATATCATTAGCGTATTACGCTTTGATTGGTTGAAAGGCCAACTGGTTGACCGGACACTTAGCATATTAGGCTTTTATTATATAGGATGCCCATAATAAGCACATGATAGTCACAGGATAAATGGTGGTGGTGGTGGTTGTTAATGATTGTAAGTCCCCATTTAGCCTTCTTAGATGGATGGTTCTATCCCCAGGTTATATCCTCAACCTTCTCTTTTCCCTTTACCTACTGTCCTGGGAGAAAAAAATTACAACTGACCCTCTCCAGCCCTGATCTGCCTCATAAACTCCAACTTCACATTCCCTCCAACCAGCAAGACATCATCATCCAGAGGACTGGTTACCTCCAATCAACATGCCAAAAGCAGAATTTGTATTTCCCATCCAAAACCAACTGTCCTCCACTTGACACCTCAGTTTTTGTCAGCATTGCCTTAATTCTCCCAGGTTTCTCTGCCACTTCTTGATCCTCATCTTTAACTTACCTATAGGATTCTTGAAAACCTTTTCTCTATCAGATTGCTCAACTCCACTAAAGTCTTTCCATTGCCACCCATCTACATCCTTTCCAATATCTCTTTGCTAAGTCAGCTGCCTTCATTCACCCCAGAATCGTAGGTGTTCCCCAGGATTCTGTCCTCATGAGTATCCCTAGAGATAGATTGTCTCGCTCCCTTTTTCATTCACCCTTCCTCTGTAGTCAGACATCAAGTTCTATTGAGTGTAACTTCCTAATGTCTTAAGTGGGGCTTTTTAATTTCTACCTCCTCACCTTGATTAGTACCTTTGACATGTCTCCAAGATTATAATCGCTTCACTTATCTGCCTTTGATCTCTTACCCTTACAGGGCCAACAAATGAATCTTCATTTCCCTGAAAAGGTTGTTATAATAATTAGAGTCCTGGCCAGTGTGGCTCAGTTGGTTGCAGCCTCGTCCCACCACTGGAAGGTCATGTGTTTGATTTCCAGTCAGAGCACATACCTAGGTTGAGAGTGGTTGGGGCGTGTACCAGAGGCAACCAAGTGATGTTTCTCTCCCCCCCGTCTCTCTCTTTCTTTCACTCTCTGCCATCTTCCCTCTCTAGAATCAATTAAAAATAATAATTGCATGAGATAATACATGTAAGCCACTCAATAATGCCTGGCACATGGTGAGAACTATTATTATTCACTGATCAGAAATAATTATACAAATACTATTGTTGTACATAGGAAAATACCATTGTTATGTTGTACATATGAAATTAATGTTATATGTCAATTATACCTCAGTTTTTTAAGAAAAAGAAGTAACCAATGACTTCCCATCCT
The DNA here is from genome assembly GCF_000412655.1 of Myotis brandtii. NCBI lineage: Eukaryota > Metazoa > Chordata > Mammalia > Chiroptera > Vespertilionidae > Myotis > Myotis brandtii. The sequence goes on along the minus strand of NW_005354058.1, from coordinate 299,083 downwards.
AGCTCTCAGATGTATGGTCTGTACAAGTGTAACAACCCATCACAATTCCTCATCCAAACACTGGGCACTTTTACACACCCGCATCCAAACACTCATACTTTCAGTGTGAATTGAGCAAAGCTCATTTATGCTTTTTCTTCTCCTGGAATGCTTTTCTTTATTAGCTATTCAAAGCCTCCCCTTTCTTAAAGTAACAGGAAAAGTCCTGCCTCCAATCTTTTACCTCCTAGAGCTTGGCCTGCACTCTTCAGTATGGTAATTACTAATTATATATAGCTATTCAAATTAAATAAAAAATTCAATACCTCAGTCATACTAACCATATTTCAAGTACTCAGGAACCACATGTGGCCAGTGGCTGCTGTGCCAATCAGCACAGAAGGAACATTTCCATCACAGTACAAAGTTCTATTGAACAGTGCGGACCTACGCCATAACCACACAGTAAAGTTAGCAGCCAGCCCTTGGACTGCTTCTAGGACTTCTCTGTGTTAAGTCATTTAACGCCGAGGGGAACACTGCCCCTCTATTTTTTGTTAACTTTTTAAATATTTACCTTAGCTTGATTCGATTGTTAGCTCCTAGGTCAGGGCTGACTTTTCTTTTTTTACCCCCATGATCTAATTAGCGTAGAAAACGTGTTAAAGGAAAGAGAATAGACAAGTAAGAGAAGGGGCCTCACACTTAACTGAGGGGAGAAAACATAGTACCTGTCTGGGCAGAGATCTTTGTGTTCCCTCCTTCACTTGTACTGGCCTTTTCTACCCAGTGCGTAATTGCTTCAAGCCTAAACCTTGATTTGTCAGAGAAGGTCTCTTGAAACAAGAGGGGAGGAATTTAGTTTTCAGAACAACTATAAATTATATTGTTATGATCGTCTTTCAGTACACAACGAAAAAGAATTTGCACACACAACACAGACAAACACCACTCCAATGGACTCCTGCCCACATTCTGTTCAACCTGGAGAACCTTTCATTTGCAATCATTCTGGACCTTGCTCTGGTCTTCCCTCCACTCCAGATTCAATCCTCTGTAACATTTAAGTAAACATTTTGAAAAGGGAGACCAAAATACATATTCACTGTAAAAAAAAACAAAAACAAAAAAACTTAGAAAATGAAAAAAATTTAAAAACACAAAAAACCAAATCATAATCCCATGAAATCCCAAAACCCAGGAAGAAACTCAGTTTTAACATTTAGGGTGAATTTCCAGAGTTTTTCCTGTATCTGTACATATATATCCATACGTGCATTTTTATAAAAGATTGCTCTCATTATATATAACTATTTTGTAAACTGTTTTTGATGTCCAAACAAAATTAACAACAACAAAATTCATAGAGCTGCTTTGACATCTTTTTGAAATGTTTAATAGCCATTACACATAACTATACCTTAGCACACCCTTATTCAATATATCTTATGTATTCTTTTCTTATTTAGTTATTTACTTAGGTATTTATTTACTAGAGGCCCAGTGCACAGATTTGTGCAACGGAGGGTGCCTCAGCCTGGCCTGCAGAGATCGGGCTGAAACTGGCTCTCTGACATCCCCTGAGGGGTCCTGGATTGCGAGAGGGCACAGGCCAGGCCAAGGGACCCCACTGGTGCATGATCAGGGCCAGGAGGGACCTTGGGAGGGCTCCAGGGCATGTCTGGCCCATCTCACCCAGTCCCAATCAGCCAGACCCCAGCAGCAAGCTAATCTACCAGTGGGAGCATCTGCCCCCTAGTGGTCAGTATGCATCATAATGACTGGTAGAATGGTTGAATGAACAGTCGGACACTTAGCATATTAGGCTTTTATTATATAGGATTACTTAGTTACTTATCTTTTCATCCTTACCCAAGGAGTGAGGATTTTTTTCTGTTGATTTTTAGAGACAGTGGAAGGGAGCAGGAGGGGTGAAAAGAGAGACTGAGAAAGAAACATTGATGTGAGAGAGACACATTGATTGGTTGTCTCCCATAGGCACCCCAACTAGGGCCAGGGATCAGACCTGCAATCCAAGTACACACCCTTGACCAGGAATCAAACCCAAGAATCTCCTGGACAGCCCAGTGCTCTAACCACTAAGCACACCAGCCAGGGCTCATTTTGATGTATTTTTAGAACCCTGAAACTAGACAGAGGCAAGATAGAAAATGTCAAAATTTCATCTTTTTAGATTTTATAAAATATTGCTTTGGAAGTGTACTTTTATGCTAAATACACTTTCAGATAAGGGGAAGAAAGACTATATTTATAATTATAATAGTAAAAAAAAGACCATATGGAGCCCTAGCTGGTTTGGCTCAGTGGGAAGGGTCCTGGGTTTGATTCTGGTCAAGGGCACGTACCTCAGTTACAGGCTCCTCCCCAACTTGAGCCCTGGTAAGGGGTGTGCAGGAGACAACCAATCGATGTGTTTCTCTCACATCGATGTTTCTGTCTTTCCCTCTCACTTCCACTCTCTTTTAAATCAATGGGGAAATATCCTTGGGTGAGGATTTTTAAAAAAAAAGAAAAGACCTTGCTAAGTTACTGACTATCCCAGCTGACAGCCAATATAAAAGCAAGGATCAACTGACAAAATGTGTTATTGTGAAATATTGAATTATAAAAATACCATTCCTTCTTATTTTTCAAATTAAACTTTCTTTATTTTCAAGCCAATAAAATAAAATCTCCACATGAGACATTTCTCGAAATTGCTACTAAAATCAGTTTAAGAAATGGCTGAAAACACAACTACTACCAAAAGATATTAAAGTGAATGTTTTCTGCTTCTTCTATAGCTCCTGTGTGGTTTGGGGCAAATGGCCACTTAAATGACTGATGACTAGCTGAATGACACTTGCCCCCATTAAGACCTACTAATAGGAATGGGATAGGCAGTGTTGACAATAATGCCTTTTCTTCTATATCTACCGCCCCCTTCTTACAGCCGCACTAATGTCTATAGAAGACAGCCTCTCTCACCAGCAAAGCCCTGCGGTGTAGCCTTCACACCTGAAGGCCAGGCACTTCCAATTGGCTGCCTACCAGTAAAGCACTGCCCTCATCGATGGTGTCCAGCCTGCAGGGGGCATTTACACCTTTGGACCCACTCCCTCTGGTTTTATTGGTCTGAATCTATTTCTTCCTGGAGTCTGGGTGTCGTTGTATACTTTGTTTTCTGCTTACTCCTTGGTGTGCTTTACCAGGTATAGCAGGAAGGGCACCAGCACTGTAACCCCAAAGTAATTCATTCAACCTCGCCCACCCTCAGTTTCCTTATCTATAAAATGAGAGGCTTGAGACAGATGACCTTCCAGTCCCTTCCAGTTAAAATTACAGAGATGCCAGTGTTTATTAAGCAACATGTGAGGTGCTGCACAAACAAACAGGAATGGACAGGTGCACACCCCCTGCTTCTGAAAGCTTGGAGCCTGAATCATTACTTCCTCATCATGGAAATGCAATGGGGATTTATTTTTTTATTTGTTTATATTTAATAATAATAATAACAGCTACCATTTATTAAGCCAGGCACTTTGCTTTAAATGTGTGATTATCCGAAAAAATCTTTTAAAGTAAATATTGTTATCCCCATTTTTCGGATGAAGAAATTGACGCACAGAAGGGTTAAGTAATTTTTCCAATGTTACACAACTTAGACATGGTGGAGTTGGAACTTGAATTTGAATCTATCTGATTTCAAAACCCATAAAATACTGTACCTCAAAAAGACAAAATCATGCTCCATGATTATTTGTCAAGCATGGGATTGCTAATAGAACAAATGCTCATTTACCCTAAGTAGTGTGGTTTGGTAATAGGAGCCCAGGGCTAAAATTCACAAAATCATAGCACTTCTACTGACCAGCTTTTCAACCTTAGGCAAGAACCTTAACCAATCAGCTCCCTTTAAAAAAAAACAATACCTACTCCACCTACCTTGCAACATTGTTGAGAGAAATATATATAATAGTAAATGCATACATTTAATTAGTAAATGTATAGAGAATATGTATATAGAAAGTGCTCTGTAAATCATGAATCCCTATATAAATTTAGCATGTTATTATTTCTTTTTATTAGGTATGCACTTGATTTGTCTGTTTACATAATTTACTATGCATCTGTTCAGGGCAGAGTCTAGGTTGTAAATTGCTAAAATACAAGATTCACGACTTTTGATAACCTGGGGGAGACTCCAGGTAGTAAATTAAGCAAGTGTTTAAAAAATGGCTTTCTGAGGAGACTTCACTAACATGAAGTAATTCCATTTCTCCAGCTCATTCCTAAAAACCCTGGACATAACATGGGAATTTTTTTTACCTGCTAAATATAACCTCTGAGTCATTTGTGGGTCTGCTTCTATTGTTTGTATTTCTTTTAACTTATCAGTCATAGTCACTTGTTGCATCATATGTCTCGTTAAGCATGGGACTATTTTCAAAGCTAGAAAGAGGTTGGGCTACATAGCGATCTTGGCACTTGAGAAATGACACCGTGGTACGTTCCTGGGTTTCTTTATTTTCTGTCGTATCTCAGACTGGAAAAGCCTCAACCCCAAGAAAATAAAAGCCCCAAGAAAAGCCTGTTTTCCCTGGCTAAACCATTGGGGGGGAAAGGGTGACCTTATAATAGAAAACCTTATTAGCAATATCTGTCTTACTCCAGCCAAACACAGAAAAACAAACAAACAAAACAAAAAACCCCTACACTCTCTCCCCAGCATGATTTCAGCAGAACTGCACAGGGAGTGATTTTTCCACTCAGTCCTTCTCATCCACGACGGGAGAGGCAGCACTCCAGTGCTTCTGCAGAATGGTTTTGGAAGAGCTGAATGGGGAACTGGCCTTCCATCTTCTGCCTGGCAAAAGCAGGTGATGCTCCCATTCCCCCAGCAGGTGTGATCAGCAGATTGAACGTGGAGCTGAGTTCACACCCCCACTCAGAGGCAACAAGACAATGGGAGCTGATGCTCCACTTTTACTGGGAGGGTGTCCGTGGAACCAGGGGAGAGCTGAACTTCCACCTCACCCATTTGCAACAAGGCAGTGTGATGCAGCGCTCCACTTTTGCCAAAGTGGTTTTGGAATGGACCAGAGAAAATCTAAAACACACACCCAACAGCCCATGTGTTAAATCTCAACCGGGGACTGCCTGCTAGAAGAACATGAAGATTAAATAGTATCCAGAGCCTTATAATATACTATCCAAAATGTCCAGGATATAATTTTTAAAAATCACTCATTCAAGAACCAGAAAATCACAGCATGAATGAGAAAAGATACTCGATGGATGCCAACAATGAAATGAATCAAATGTTGGAATTATCTGATAATTATGTTAAAGCGATTATCATAAAAAACTTCAGCAATCATTTACAAATTCTCTTGAAACAAATTGAAGGTAAATAATTCAGCAAAGAAATAGAAATTATCAAAAAGAACTAAGTGGAAATTAAAGAACTGAAAAAATAGATAAGTAAAATACAATCTTGCTGTATGAGCTCAATAATAGAGTAAAAATAACAGAGATAAAATCAATGAACTTGAATGAACTTGAAGAACAGATCAATAGAACTTACCAAACCTGAACAACAGAGAAAAAATAGTCTGAAATAAAAGGAACAGAGTCTTAAGGACTGTAGGATTTTTTTTAAAGATAATAATCATATCATTTCAGTCACAGAATGAAAAGAGTATGAAAACGAACTCAAAGAAAAATAGCTGAAAACTTCCCTAACTTGGTAAATAAATAAATAAAAAAATAACCCTACAAATTCAAGAAGTTAAGCAAATCTCAAATAAAACAAACTCAAAGAAATCCACTCCAAGACATATGACAATTAAACTTCTGAAAGCTAAAGATCAAGAAAATACCTTGGAAGCAGCCAGAGAGAAATAATACCTTCAAGCAGAACACAAATATGAATTACAGCAGATTTCTCATCTGAACCAGGAGGGCCAGAAAGAAGTGGCACAACATTTTTCAAGTACTGAAAGGAAAGAATTGTCAACCGAGTATCCTATGTCCAGTGAAAATAATTTTTTCACTGTCTTTGATTAGGTTTTTATTCAAAATTAGTTGTCCAAAGTGATTTTTTTAAATGTATATTTTTATTGATTTCAGAGAGGAAGGGAGAGGGAGATAGAAACATCAATGATGAGAATCATTGATTGGCTGCCTCCTGCACACACACACACACCGGGGATGGAGCCTGCAACCCAGGCACGTGCCCTTGACCAGAATCGAACCTGGGACCCTTCAGTCCCCAGGTTGACGCTCTATCCGCTGAGCCAAGTTGGCTAGAGCTGTCCAAAGTGATTTGACCAAATTTAACTTTATGTTACAGGCTTCTTTTCTTCTGTGGTGGGTTTCTTTTCTGTGGGCTGGTTTCTTGGTAGCTGTGGCCTTTTTTTCCCACCAAAGGTTTCTTTTGCTTCCTAACACCAACAGCCTTCTTTCCTTTCTTCCCTACCACAGGCTTCTTGCCTGGAACCCCCTTCTCTTCTGATTTGGCGTCTAGAACTGCTGCTTTATCCATCTGGAGCTTGTGGTTCTTGGCCTCTGGAGAACGATGTTTGGCTCATGGTCTTTGCCTATGGGTTCAGCTTCAACATGATTCCCAGGTTTTTCAGTGGATTTTTCTTCAGGACTCTGCGGTGAATCTTCTTGCGCGGTGCTCAGAGGGCTCTTTGGGTCTCTAGGGTTTTCAAGATTCTGCTCAGGTCTGTACTGAGCACCTTGTGCATGGGAAGGCTGTAGTTACTCTTGAGGGAAGCAGCTTTCCACCGGGTGCCATACAGATCACCTAACTCGCGGAAAAGCCCTTTCAGTCCAAAGACAGAAACGGCTCACATGCCCCTGGGAGCAAGGTTCAAAATGTTCACTTTGCTTACATTAAGCAGACTAATTCCATCACCGAATCTCAGCATCATTTTCTCCTTTCTCGGCTTCCTGTTTTCTTTAAAAACCTCATCAATATAAGAAACATAAAAACCTGTTGATCATTTTCATATGTTTATTTGAAAACACATTTTTTTATTTAAAAATTAAAAAGAGTAAATTTTAGCCAAACTGATGAATTAAACATGGGAGCAAAATCTCAAATGCTCCCCCAGGGATGTTTCTCGGTTTTTGATGATACCATTGTCCATGTTATAGATAATGCAAGGTGTCTACGCAGGACGGCTTCTCAGTTTGCTTTGCCAGCTCTCATTCGCTGAGAGGCATAGACTTTTTTGATACCATTCCAGGCCTTAAGTTTCTTAAGAAACAAAACAGCCTCTTGGTCTTCTCGTAGCCTTCAACTTTATCTTCAACTACCAAGAGAAGTTCAGGAACTTCCTCCATATGATGACCTTTAGACGTGACCAGCGCTGGTAAGGCCGAGGCAGCCAGGGCAGAGCAGATGGCATATCGCTGCTGTGTTGTGTTCACTCTGCATTGCCAATGGCGCCAGGTTTTGGTGCAAATGTGCAGCCCCCACACGCATATGTCCAAAAGCATCCTGGCCAGAACGATGATTTCCCCCACCTCAAACTCTAGGAATTCGAGCCACAGCTCTGCCAGTACCCCAAGACTCAACACTGGTTTGATGACCTGCCAATTCACGGCCAGCATAGGGCTGTCTATTGTTTTTGCACAAGTTGGTGTGAAAGTGACATTTTTGCCAGATGATTCCCTCTTTTCAGAGCACACTGATGTCTGTGGCCACACTTCTCTCAAGCTGGTGGCTCCCATAGGAAAAGGGAAAATATCTACTTATATAAAAACCCTGGGTGTAACATCACCTCCAGAAGCACAACCAACCGGAAGGAAGTCAGTCCTGCAGGGGTCGTCTTGGAAACGGCTGC
>NW_005354058.1:290870-291186 GCF_000412655.1 Myotis brandtii | reverse complement strand
GCCGGTTCCCCCCCCCCCCCAGGGTGAGGTTTCAGGCAGGAACCCGCCCTCGGAGCAGAGCATGGAAATACTGAGTCCGGCCTTCAAACCAGACCCTGACAGGAGGGAGGAGACAGCCCCATTCCTCACAGAATCTGCTGTTGGATAGCTTGCTGTCAGTGGCCTGCCAGCCAGGAACCCCATTCACCTGCACCCCGACCCTGATAGGAGGGAGAAGGGAGCCCCATTCCTCACCGAATCCACAGGTGGCCAGCTCGCTGTCGGGGGCCTGCCAGCTAGGAATCCTATTCACCTGCATATCTGTATAAAGTTTTAA
>NW_005354058.1:274594-289348 GCF_000412655.1 Myotis brandtii | reverse complement strand
GTTTATTTATTAATAAATTTATATATTATTTTCATATACATTTTACTAATTTCCTTTCATCTCTCACACTTTTATTATAGAGAAAGGGCAAATAGCAATATTAAAATATCTCCGCTAATCCCTTTTAATGTGCACGAATTTTGTGCACCGGGCTACTAGTTCTTTAATAATGAAAATGAAGTCAAGATATCCCCAGATGAAGGAAAACTAAGAGAATTTCTCACAAGCAGACCTACTAGAAACAATGTTTTCTAACAGAAAGAAAATAATAAAAGAAGGAAACTTGTAACATCAAGAAGAAAGAAATAACATAATAACCAAAAATATTAGTGTATATAATACAGTTTTCTTCTCCTCTTGAATTTTCTAAATTTCTAAATTAACAGTGAAAGCAAGAACTATAACAATGTTGTATGTAGAGTGAGTATGTTGACATAAGAATGTCCATACCTGTAGAGAATTTTTATAAAACTTTATTTGAATCAAACAGAGGATACACATGGAAGCAAGATCTCAACAGATTGAGATAAGTGCTACCAAGAATATGACAGCTGTCAGCTTCTTTTGTGCATTTGAAATTAAGGAGGGAGTATAAGGAAGATTACAGGAAAGTGGGAGAAAGCAAGGCAGGGATCTGATTTCAGAAAGGTTAAGATTATGTTCTCTCTTGAAGGTGGTCAGGCTTTAGTAAGAGGGCTCTGAAAAGAAGCATTTCAAAGGTGTGTTAACCTAGATGTGCAGAAACAATGGACAGGGCTTGCGTAAGGCAAAGATAAACCTTTTACTAAAGAAGTTATACTAGTATACCTGGGGCATGACTACCCACCATGACCTGCTCAATTAGGAATTTATGATCAAATCAGCCTGTGAGGTTACTTTCCATAGAGCCCCTTTTATATTATACTAGAGGCCTAGTGCATGAAATTTGTGCACGCGGGGGTTGGGGGTGTGGGGGGAGGGTCCCTCAGCCTGGCCTGCACCCTCTCACAATCTGGGACCTCTGGCTTCTAACCACTCTGCCTGCCTGATCGTGCCCCTAACTGCTTGCTCCCCCAGGACAGCCTGATCTCACCCCTAACTGCTTGCTCCCCTGCCAGCCTGATCTCCCCTAACTGCCTCTACCTTGGCCCCGCCACCGTGGCTTTGTCCGGAAGGAAGTACAAGGGTAAAATTTGGAAATACTATGGATAAGGGGGAAATGGTGAGTTACTGTTCAAGAAGTACAGGTTTTATGTTTGGGATGATGAAAAAGTTCTGGAAATGGATAGTGGAGATGGTTGCACAACATTGTTAATGTATTTAATCCCACTGATTTGTACACTTAAAATGGTTAAAGCCCAGCCAGCATGGCTGAGTGGTTGAGCATCAACCTATGAACCAGGAGGTCACAGTTCAATTCCCAATTAGGGCACATGCCTGGGTTGCAGCTTGATCCCAGTATGGGGCATGCAGGAGGCAGCCAATCAATTATTCTCTCTCATCATTGATGTTTCCAGCTTTCTCTCTCCCACTTCCTTCCTCTCTGAAGTCAATAAAAAAAATATTTTTAAAAAGGTTAAAATGGTAAATTTTATGTTATGTATATTTTACCAAAAATTTTAAAATCCTATATAATAAAACCCTAATATGCAAATCAACCGAACAGCAGAACAACTGGTTGCTATGATGCGCACTGACCACCAGGGGGCAGATGCTCAACACAGGAGTTTCCCCCTGGTGGTCAGTGCACTCCCACAGGGGCAGCACCGCTCAGCTAGAAGCCAGGCTTGCTGCTCCTTAGCCTAGCGGCAGTGGCGGGAGCTTATTTGGGGTCTTATTGTATTCCATGTGAATTTTTGGAGCATTTATTCTAGGTCTGTGAAATATGCCCTTGGTATCTTAATGGGGATTGCATTGAATCTATAGATTGCTTTGGGTAGTAAGGACATTTTAATGATGTTGATTCTGCCAATCCATGAACATGGTATAGTCTTCCATTTGTTTATGTCTTCCTATCTCTGTTTTCAATGTCCTGTAGTTCTCCCAGTACAGGTCTTTTACCTCCTTAGTTAAGTTTATTCCTAGGTATCTTAAGTTTTTTGGTGCAATAGTAAATGAGATTTTTTTTTTTTTGGTTTCTCTTTCTGTGAATTCATTATTGGTGTATAAAAAAGCCACAGATTTCTGGGTGTTATTCTTGTGCTACATTGCCAAATTCATTTATTAAGTATAATAGTTTTTGATAGAGTTTTTGGGGTTTTCTATGTATGATATCAGGTCGTCTGTGAATAATGACAGTTTTACTTCTTCTTTTCTAATTTGGATGCCTTTTATTTCTTCTTCTTGTCTGATTGCTATGGCTAGCACTTCCAGTACTATATCAAACAGGAATGGTGAAAGTGGGCATCCCTGTCTTGTTCCCGTTCTCAGGAGAAATGAGTTTAGTTTTTGCCCATTGAGTATGATGTTGGCTGTAGGTTTGTCATATAAGGCTTTTATTATGTTGAGGTATGATCCCTCTGTTCCCACTTTGCTGAGAGTTTTTATCGAGAAAAGATGTTGGATTTTGTCAAATGCTTTTTCTGCATCAATTGATATGATTATGTGATTTTTGTCTCTCAATTTGTTTATGTGATGTATCACATTTATTGATTTGCGGATATTGTACCATCCTTCCATCCTCAGAATAAATCCCACTTGGTCATGGTGTATGATCTTTCTAATGTAATGCTGAATCTGATTTGCTAGAATTTTGTTGAGGATTTTAGCATCTATGTTCATCAAGGATATTGGCCTGTAGTTCTCTTTTTTTGAGGTGCCTTTATCTGATTTTGGAATTAGGGTAATGCTGGCTTCATAAAAAGAGCTTCGAAGTGTTGCTTCCTGTTGAAATTTTTGGAATAGTCTGAGGAGGATAGTTTTTAGTTCTTCTTTGAATACTTGGTAGAACTCCCCTGTAAAACCATCCAGACCAGGGCTTTTGTTTGCTGGAAGATTTTTGATCACTGCTTCAATTTCTTCAGTAGTTATTGGCCTATTCAGGTTTTTTTATTTTTCCTGATAGAGTTTTGGGAGCTTGTATTTTTCTAAGAATATGTCCATTTTGTCTAGGTTGTCCATTTTGTCGGAATAGAGTTGTTCATAATATTTTTTCATCAATCTTGTTTATCCTTTCAAAGAACTAGCTCTTGGTTTTGTTGATCTTTTGTATTTTTTTTTTTTTGGTCTCTATGTCATTTATTTCCACTCTGATCTTTATTATTTCCTTCCTTTCTGCTTACACTGGGCTTTTCATGTGGCTCTCTTTCTAACTCCTTGAGGTGTAGGGTTAGATCATTTATTACCATTTTTTCTTGTTTTTTTGAGGTAGGCCTGTAGAGCTATGAACTTCCCTCTCAAGACCGCTTTTACTATGTCCCATAGATTTTGGATTGTTGAATTTTTATTGTTGTTTGTTGCCACGATGTTTTTTTATTTCTTCTTTGGTCTCTTCGGTAACCCAATCATTGTTTAATAGCATGCTATTTTCAAAGTGTATGTTTTAATGGCACAATAATTAAAATCTATTGTTCTTGTTCCCAAACCAGTCAGCCAGAAAATATTTTTTCTCTCCTTTAAAACATTGGGATTTTAAAAAACAAACTTAAGTTTTTAGGTTTAAATTATTGAAATAAAAATAAATAAATAAATACATGTATTCAAGCTACTTTATCAGGGCTAAAGATCTGTACCTTGTTCTGATTTACCCCACCCCCTCACCCGAAAAAAAAGCATAACAATAGGGATATTTAGGATATTAGCATTATTTTTCATGAAAAACTATGAAGAATATTTTTCACACAAAGATCAAACAGGATATTATAAATAATGAATGGGTCTGTCAATTGACCACCAGTCTCCTGAAATAGCACTTCTAGGGATCTCCACGCACTGCCCCCTTATTAAATCCAATAACCTCCCTTGTCCTGCTCACTGCTCACCCACTTGACCTCAGAACTACTTCCCAGCATGAACCTTCGGTTCTGATCTCAATCAGCCTCATTTTCTCTGCTCACACTGTTCTTGCTTCTGTCCCTTCCCTCTGTCCTTCTCTCAACCTCCTGAAGTCTAACCCTACGCCTCACAGGCCAGCTTACCTCATTTTCCCTCGAAGCCTCCACACTTCATGAGAGCCCTCCTGGATCTCTCCCTTTAGTGGATTTCTCTTGTAGATAAAACTGTCAGTATTTAATGTGTTTCTTAACCAAATACTCTAGCTTTACTTATCATATAACCTTTTCTTGAGTGAGTGTCCATCACAAAGCTGTCACCTTATGATATTTGTTTTGCAATTTTAGAACTTCGGAGATTAAGATGAAGTTTTGAGTTAGTCCTACATATGCTGTACAGTGCTACCAAGTGGTGGTAAATAGTATTGCAAATTCTTGAGATTGAAGGGTGCAGGAGCAGACGAATGGGTCTTTGCTGAATTAAGTGGTGGGTTTCTGCATGATCTTTTGTCAACTTAGATTTCTAAATAACACAAAAATACACTGAAACATGAACAGTCACCTAAAGCTGATATATCTTTATAGCATTTTACTATAATAATAAGTGTATGTACATATTGTTAGGTTAGGTGGCTCAGGAGGCGGCATAAGAAATAGAGTCGAGTGAATCAGAAAAGAAAGAAAGGAAAGGTTTATTTCTGCATCCCCGGGAGACCCACGTACCCCAAAAGACAGGGCACGTGGATTTACACCAACAGGGAAGGGGGCGCTTTTTTTATACTGCGGTTGGGTGAGGGGCGGGGACATGAGCTAAGGTATTCAGTTGAGGAAGTTTCAGCTGCAGGGGGGTCAGCCAGGTATTCAGGATTGAGTCAGTATCTGTGTGGGTGTCGGTGTTGATTCAGGGAGAAGCCAGTATCTGTGTCTGGCATGCTGATCTGTTAGAAATGCCAAGGGGAGTCCATTATCTCATCACATGTCTGCATGTATCCCATCCTGGGCTCTCTCCGACCTAACACATATGAGTGTTCATATATGTGTATGTCAGTAGTATTCTATGCTTCATATGGATTTCTTTCCTCATTGGTTTCTATTTAAAAATTCTTTTAATTTTTCAATTACAATTGGCATGCAATATCATATTAGTTTCAGATGTACAACACAGTGATTAGATATTTCTGTAACTCACAAAGTGATCACCCCCATAAGTCTAGTACCATACAGAGTTTTTGCAATATTATTGACCATATTCCCTATGCTGTACTTTACATCTTGTTTGGAACTCTAGGAGCTTCCTGGGCTTGTCTGTCTATTTCCTTTACCAGGTTAGGGAAGTTTTCAGTGATTATTTCTTCAAATAGGTTTTCAATTTCTTTCCCTCTTCTCCTTTGGTGCCCCTATGATAAAAATGTTGTTATGCTTGATGTTGTCCCAGAAGCCCCTTAAACTATCTTCATTATTTTGAAATCTTTATTCTTATTTTTATTTTTTTACTGATTTGAAGAAGAGAGAGAGAGAGAGATTTATGCATTCATTGGTTGCTTCTTGTATGTGTCCTGACTGAATTCTTTATTCTTTTTGCTGTTCTGATTAGGTGTTTTCTGCTACCTGTATTCCAAATCGCTAATTAGATCCTCTAATTCATCTAATCTACTGTTGATTCCCTCTCATGCATTCTTCATTTCAATTACTGTCTTCTTCATTTCTGGCTGGTTCTTTTTTTATGTTTTCTAATTTAACTACACAGAAACTCTATTTCTTTAACATGACCCTTTCTCCTTTCTGTCTTCTTGATTCAGTCTAATGGTACCATGACCCTCTTTCCTCCTTTCTTTTTTTTCCCTTCTACCTTAGAGCCCTTAGAACAGTGGTTCTCAACCTGTGGGTCGCGACCCCTTTGGGGGTCGACCGACCCTTTCACAGGGGTCACCTAAATACATCCTGCATATCAGATATTTACATTACGATTCATAACAGTAGCAAAATTACAGTTATGAAGTAGCAACGAAAATAATTTTATGGTTGGGGGTCACCACAACATGAGGAACTGTATTAAAGGGTCACGGCATTAGGAAGGTTGAGAATCACTGCCTTAGAACATCAGGTTCTGGCCAGTGTCAAACTGATTTAAGCCTCAAGTCTGTAGATCAAGGGAACCGAGTTTTAGTCAAACTGAAGATAACATCTTGATCTCAGTTGTGTTTCAGCCCCAGGCCCAGGAAAGTGGAATGATGCTACCCACCACACCCTCATGTACCCAGACAGACTGGAGCCATAGCTGACATCGAGACCTGATATAATGATCAACTACTCCAGTGATGGCAAACCTTTTGAGCTCGGTGTGTCAGCATTTTGAAAAACCCTAACTTAACTCTGGTGCCATGTCACATATAGAAATTTTTTGATATTTGCAACCATAGTAAAACAAAGACTTATATTTTTGATATTTTATTTTATATATTTAAATGCCATTTAACAAAGAAAAATCAACCAAAAAAATGAGTGTCATAGGTTCGCCATCACTGAACTACTTCCTACCCTGGCTCCAATGAATCAGAAGAGCCTATGACCCCTACTTCCTTAATCGCCATGAATACCCCCCCCCCGCCCCCCCATATATAATCTGTGCCATGCAGGCCAGGAGTTGGGGGAACCAGCAATTAGACCACTAGTTCACCTGTGACCCAGAAATGGCGCAATTTCCTTAAATAAACTTTTACTTTGGTTTGCATTTGTTTGGGCTTTAATACAAATAGGGGAACAAACCTGTAACTAAAATTCCATTTTTATGTTTCCTATCTTTTTGTTTAAATTTTCACTAAACTTATCGACTCTTCCCATAAGTTCATTGAGCATATTTATAACCCATATTTTGAACTCTGTATCAGGTAGATTGCTTCTCTCCATTTTATTTAGGTGTTTTCTGGAGTTTTGTTCTGTTCTTTCATTTGGGACTTGTTTCTTTGTCTTCTCATTTGGGTTGCTTCCCCATCTTTGTTTCTATGTATTAAGTGGAGCTGCTATAACTCCCAGTCTTGGTAGAGTGGCCTTTTATATAGGTGTCCTGTGAGGCCTAGTCTCCCTGATCAACTGAGCTGAGTGCTCTGGGGTTTCCCTTATGTGGATTGTGTCTGCCCTTCTGTTGTAGTTGAGCCTTGATTGCTGTTGCCACAAATGGGAGGGATTCCCTCAGGCTGATTGATTGTCTAATGTAACAGTCGCTGGAGGAGGTGAGTGCAGTGTTTACCTGCTCTGCCATCTTGACTGGAACTCTAGCTCTGAGCACTTAATGCATATTATTCCCATAAAATCCAACAGCTAGGTACTACTAATCACCCCACTTTATAGATGAAGAAACTGAAGCAAAAAGAAAGGAAGAGAGAGAGAAAGGAAGGAAGGAAGAAAGAAGGAAGGAAGGAAGGAAGGAAGGAAGGAAGGAAGGAAGGAAGGAAGGAAGGAAGGAAGGAAAGAAGGGAAAGGGAGAAAGGGAGGAGAATTGAAGAAAGTAAAAAGAGTTTAGGTAATTTCATCAAGATTACATAGACTTTAAGTTAACTAGCTGAGATTTAAACTCCAACAATCTGGCTCTGGCCAGTGTGGCTCAGTTGGTTGAGCATCGTCCCATGCACCAAAATGTCTCTGGTATCATTCCAGTTAGGGCACATGCCCAGGTTGCAGGTTCCATCCCTGGGCAGGGTGCCTATGAGAGGCAAACGATAAACATTTCTCTCTCACATCGATGTTTCTCTCTCTTTCTGAAAATCAATAAAAACATATCCTCAGAAGAGGATTTAAAAAATAAAAAGCAGCAGCAAATTTCAGAATGAAAAGTACAGTAACATACCAATTTATTAAAATTATTTAGGCGGTCTCCCTCTGGGAGCAGGCCCGCACCTTTCCCTTCTCCTCTTCTTCCCCCCAGCAGCATTACCTTTCCCTCCCTCTCAAAAGCTCCAAGGGCCCTTCTCCTGCCTCTGTAACTTGTTTCCTGAGACTACACAGCCCAGCTGGCTCATTTCTACTACTTCACTACCTTTCTAAATAAACTTTCTTTTATAATTTGAAAAAAAAAAAGTCTTTCAACATACAAAACAATGTTTATATAAATTATGGATAATAAATACTTAGTGCAATCCAACGTTAGCTGTATGGGAATGACATATTGCCAGTTCAGGACAGTGGTTACCTCAAAGGAGAAAGGGAGAGAAAGTATGTCAGGCATTCAAATGTATTAGTAATGTAATACTTTTTTAAGAAAAATAGAACTAATAAAAGATGGCTTTTGCCATTATTTGAAATATTGAAAAACTAGAAACTGTCTCCATAAGCAAATCCAACATTCTACCTACACCAGGTTGCTGAAAACGTCTGGCGCAAACCACACCAGAAAGCAGGGTGGTGTCCTCCAAAATGAATGATTTTCATTTTCTTTTCTTTTTTTATATATGTTTTTATTGATTTTAGAGAGGAAGGAAGAGGGAGAGATAGAAACAACCATGATGAGAGAGAATCATGGATCGGCTGCCTCCTGCAAGTCCCCCACTGGGGATCGAGCCCACAACCCGGGCATGTGGCCTTGACCAGAATCAAACCTGGGACCTTTCAGTTCGCAGGCTGATGCTCTATCCACTGAGCCAAACCGGCTAGGGTGATTTTCATTTTCTATTGGGGTTTTAGCCTTCCAGTATCAAAGGACAAAATGGCTCACTTCCTACCCAATCCCTCTATCACTACACATAAGCCCATCTCCTACTCCCAACTCCAGGGTCCCATTCCATCAGTTATTGCTTCACTCCAATGCTTGTTCAATCCCTTGCTCTCTATAGCCTGTAAACAAGCTCAAATATTTGTTATTTTAAGAAACAAACCGCAAAAACTGATTTAAACCTTGATACCATCATCTTTCTTTTTATCTGCAGCTAAATTTTTTGAAAGGGAAATCTAATTCCCTCCATCTATTTCTTCAACTCTCTGCAGTCTGGCTCTCACTCCTATCACTCGTTTGAAACTGCTATGGGAAGCTCACCAACTATCTAATTCCCAAATCCAGAGGTTACTTTGCAGCTCTTACCTCACCTACCTCTCTGTAGGTTCTCTCTTTTGGAAATGTTCAACCTGACTTCTAAGACCTGCATTTTTCACAGTTGTTTTGGGCCTCTCTTCTTCAGGCTTCTTCTTTGGCGTCCCTTCTCAAAGCCCACCCCTTCCACCTCACGTGTTATTCTAACTAACCTTATTTACCTTCTAGGATCTTCTACCTTTGTCCTGATGAACTCCCAAATCTCTATTTCTAGCAGGACCTCTTCCAGAACCCTACATCATCATATCCAATTGACAAATAGTCCTCTCCATCTGGACATGCCATAAGTATCTCAAATCCAACACGCCCAAAATGAACTCATTCTCTTTCCATTGGTGCTGTCTCCTCCTGCTCCCCACCCCCATTCCCTATCTTAGTCGGTACATCTGTCGCCACCCTAGTGACCCTTAGGTAAGTCTTCCCACTTCCTCATGCCCCAAATCTCAACAGTTCTGTTGCTGCTATATTAATTCAGTCCCAGCTCATCTCTCACCTGTGCTATTGCCATAGTGTTTCTGCCTACAGATCTTCTAACTCCAGGTTTTTCCTCAAACCATTTGTTCTTCTCCCTACTGTGAGATTTATTTTTCTAAAATGTAAGTTCGATAAGTTCCCTCCCTTGCTTCGGATGCCTCAGTGACTTCCCTCTGTCCATGCCACAGAGTCCGACTTCCTTAGCATGTCTCACAAAGTCCTTCAGAATCTGGCCCCTGCTCACTCACTCAGACTCATCTGTAGATGTCTGGAGTTTGATGCTGGCTGAAGGGTGGGCCTTTATCTCTGAACATGGTCTCTCACAGGAAGCAGGCTAGGTCAAGTTTCTTCACATCTTTATGGAACATTGCAAGAGGGCAAGAGCAGATACTGTAATCCCTTGGTCAGCTGGCCTTAATGCCCCAGTCATAAGGCCAGCTGAGATTCAAGAAGAGAGGCAACAGACTCCATATTTTGATGAGGGCAACATCTAGGGCACATTGCAAAGGAATGAGTGGTCATTAAACAATTTAAACACCAATGATTCACAACCATTACCACCAGGAGCATATACTGGTATGTAGTGCACTAATAAGAACTGAAGATCCAAAAGCTCTACCAAGTTGTTTTATATGTACCCTTTTCTGTAAAATTGTTAGGAAATTTTAAACAATGAGAAAAGACATTTACATTCCAAAATACATTCATTAAAAGGGAACACAGAAGACTATTTTGTGTACAAGCAGTGCTCATAAAAGATACCAGACAAGTAACTCCAGCAACTCAGACTCTAATATCGGAGCAGATATGTCAGGGACTGGGTTGACTTTCCTGGAAGCTTCAAAGGTTTTCTGAAAGATTTACAACAGCTTGTTACAGAAGAAAATGGTACATGTCTGCTTAGGAGCAAAGGTTTTTATCTTATCTAAAACTTCTTGGTAGCACCACCCTACACTACCAAAACAGTCCCCGCCATTATTTTAGATTTCTTCCGTCAATGAACATGTGCCCTAACATTCTTATTTCTAAACATTTTGTACTTCATGTCCATACTCACTTGATACCCATGACTATATTTATTTTACCATTTTGTTCAGATCTAGGATTTCTCCTAGATATAAGGGATAAAACTGAATTCATAATCCCCCACAAGCTAATGGCACCCTCATCATTCTAGGCACATCCAGGCACAAAACTCTGGAGTCGCCTTTATTCCTTCCTTCTCACTCTCCTGCTAACATCAGGTTGGCTTCCTCAGCCAGCTGAGTTGACCTCTGAAAAATCTCTTCTGGCTGCTTCCATTCTTTTTTTCTTTTCTAGAGAAAATTGTTATGAGTTTATTTGAGCCAATCTCTGACGTCATGTGCTGGGGAGCAAGATCTCAAATGTTTCCTTTAAAAAAAAAATCCTCACTTAAGAACATGCTAAGAGAGAGAGGAAGGACGAGAGAGAGAGAGAGAGAGAGGAGAGAGAAGCGGAGGGTAGGGAAGGGGAGGGGAGGGGCGGGGGGAGGGGAGAGAAGCATCCACCAGTTGTCTTCTGTTTGCCCCTGACCAGGGATTAAACCAACAGCCTGGGTATGTGCCCTGACCAGGAATCAAACTGGCAACCTTTTGGTGCACATGATGGCACTCAACCAACTGAGTCACTCTGGTTGATGGCTGCTTCCATTCTAATCTTTAAGGACCCTTGTCAACTCTTGCTTGATATAGCTGCCTCTCATTTCTTCATGATTCTTTTCTATGCCTCCTGCTGACATCTGTATTATCTTTCTAAAATGGATCCATTCAGATAACCCAATGAGGAAATAAACACAATTTATAGATGGAAAGGGGATCTCTACCTCCTTCTCTGCCTTGTGCTGTGTGTGCTTACACCTTGGACACCAAGCCTGAGCTCTTGGAGAGACAGAAGGAGAAGCAGAGGGTTGAGGTTGAGATGCAATGCTTTGTGGATCAAAATGTGATCTGCAGACCACCAGCACCAGCAGTACCTGGGAGTGTGCAGAAATGCAGACTCTCAAGTGCTATCCCAGACCTACTGCGTCACAATATGCATTTTAGCAATATCCCTAAATGACTTGTGAGTGCAGTAAAGTTTGGGAAGCATTCTAAGGGACACCCCTTGTGTACCACGTTACTCTTATTGGTCTCACTTCTTTTATTTGACTACTAGGGTCCCTCGGCCTGGCCTGCGCCCTCTCGCAATCCAGGACCCCTCGGGGGATGTCAGACTGCTGGTTTCTGCCTGATCCCGGCAGGCCAGGATTCATGCACTGGGCCTCTAGTATGCATATAAGATCTTTGGTTAATCTCTTCCCGCCCACCCCCTCCCCACTTCCCTCTGAGATTCATCAGTCTGTTCCATGTTTCCATGCCTGTGCATTGAGCAGGGAAAGGGCCAGGGAAGAAGGGTGAGAGAAGGAGAAAAGGAAGGAATGGCCAGACACCCAGGAGTCATCCCTACACCTTGTCCCCCATCCACCCAGATTCCATACCCAACTCCAAAAAGTCAACCACTGGCATTAATTTCTTCTAAGAATACAGAAAATTTAAACATTTACATGAGCAAATAATAGGAGTATATACTTTGTTTTCCTTTCTTACACAAAAGGAGGCATACTGTACTCATTGTCCTATCCATTCCTTTACTTATGCTACTGCCCATGGCCTGGGATATTTTTCTATTCTATCTCCACTACTAAGTCAAGCAGTCTCCAACACCATTGCAAACACCTCTCCTTGAAGCATTCCCAAATCCCACTAGTTGCAATTAAAAATTATGTTCCTGGGAAATTAAACAGGAACTTTATAATTAAACTGTACTTAGCTATTTAATACCTCAAAATATCTTGGTTCTTATTTGTCATAACAAAGGACAATCTATATATTAGGGAAAATCATGTACAATTGCTGTTCTTTGACAGTTTTGACTTTAAAAATGGCATTTCATATGAGTAATCTAATAGATTTAAATTTAAATCGGATTTCCCCCTCACCTTGTTAGTTTTCTATAGGATTCTTTTCCTACCAAGAAGCATAACATTTAGTGACTATATTCTTTTATTCCTGCACTTCCCATCAATAATATTAACCTTGCATGAATCTAAAGCTTTCTATGCCTTTTATTTCCTTATTACGTATGGCTCTTACTCAAGAGTAACAATCCTTCTTTTACTATCTCCGCCATCCTTTTCGCTAATACACTTGTACACATTCTTATCAACTTTACAACCCACTGCTTCGATAAGCAAAGCATGTAGTCACTCAGACATTGACGGCTGGTGCTGCTTCCACCCATGATTCTCCTGCTCTGCTTGCTAGTTCTGGATGAGGATATAACAACAGCACTTGATGCATCACACAAATCATGCTATTAATTAATCAACTCATAACTAATTAATGTTAGGAAAATGCGTGCTGAAGTTCTGCTCTCGCAGACAAACTCTCAATGCTCAACAGGCAGCATGCCCTCCAGTTCTGAGCTCATGGCCAAATAATCCAACCACCAAAAGGGAAGAAAAGAAAATGTTTGGACAAGAATTTATGCCCTCCAGTTCTGAGCTCATGGCCAAATAATCCAATCACCAAAAGGGAAGAAAAGACGACCAGTCCAATTAGAAAATGTTTGGACAAGAATTCTGATTGTCTTGCCTGGCATCATATGCCTATCACTGGACCAGTCACTGTGGCCAGAGGGATAGAATAATATTACTGCCCACTTTATAACCAAGGGCCAGGTTATTAACAGAAAAAGATGGGGAGGCGAAGGCATCCAGACTAGACAAGAACACTAATTATTGCTCCAGATCCTCCTACCTGCACCTTCACCACTGGGTTTGTTTTACCTCTTGTGTTTTTATACTTGTCACATACTTGTTATAGAAAACAAGTGTAACCTCTTTCCCACAAGAAATCCTTCAAATAGGTTAACAGTGCATCTGTCCTTTCTGTTTCTTCCCTTCTCCAGCCATTGACTTAACTGTTGGTTTCCTCCTGGGTGTCTGGCCATTCCTTCCTTTTCTCCTTCTCTCACCCTTCTTCCCTGGCCCTTTCCCTACCCTAAGATGTTGGCCTCCTCTGGATTTTCCTTAGCTCTCTTCTCTTCACTATGCACATTCTCCCTGGGTCAAGTAGACATTACCCACTGCTCTATCACTAGCATACCACCCAGCATTTCCTATGCCTCCGGACTCTTTAACGTTCCATTTTGTTTTTCTTTCCAAATACAAGCAAAAGTTTATTTAGAAAGTCACAGAGGCAGAAGCAAAGACGAAGCAAGCCATGGAAGAAGCTGGGCTCCATGGGCTCAGAAACAAGTTTCAGGAGGCAAAAGAAGGGCCTTTGGAGCTTGGGAGAAAGGAAACAAAGAGAAACACTTTAAGGAAGGCCAAGAAGAGGAGAGAGAGAGAGAGAGAGAGACCTCCATGCTATTTCTGGCAGGGTTTGCCTTGTCACAGTTACATAACATCTTGCAATAGCCCCTCACCCCCACCTAGGAGTTAGGATTGCATTTAAAGATAGCAGGTGTCAGTCTGTCTGGGCTGCTATAACAAAAATACCATTGACTGGGTAGCTTAAACAAAAAAACATTTATTTCTCTCGGTTCTGGAGGCTGAGAAGTCCAAGATTAAGGTGCAGGCAAATATGGTGTCTGGGAAGATTCCTGGTTCATAGATGGCAGTCACAACAGAAAGGGCAAGGCAGCTCTCTGGGGTCTCTTATGTAAGGGCACTAATCCCATTCATGAGGGCTCCATCCTCATGACCTTATCGCCTCCCAAAGGCCCAACCCCCAAAATACCACCACATTGGGGATTAGGTTCAACAAATGAACTTTGGGGGGACACAAACCTTCACTCTAGAGCAGCCAAGTGCTGTTGAGGGAAAAAGTAAGTGGTTTCTATACCTCAAGTCACAAGAACTTAGGAGTGGCCAGTGCAGTGCTAGTGTAGAACCACCCCCAGCACCATCCACTGCCATGGTCCTACTACAGCAGATATCCTGCTATTTCCCTACATTTCATTAAAAGTATTTTGTAGGCCTGGCCGGCATGGCTCCGTGGTTGAGTGTCGACCTATGAACCAGGAGGTCACGGTTCAGTTCCCGGTCAGGGCACATGCCCAGGTTTCAGGCTTGATCCTCAGTGTGGGGCGTGCAGGAGGCAGCCAGTCAATGATTCTCTCTCATCATTGATGTTTCTATCTCTCTCTTCCTCTCCCTTTCTCTCTGAA
>NW_005354058.1:272728-274446 GCF_000412655.1 Myotis brandtii | reverse complement strand
AAATATATTTTATTGATTTTTTATAGAGAGATAGGGAGAGGGATAGAGAGCTGGAAACATCGACCAGCTGCCTCCTGCACACACCCCACTGGGTACATGCCCGCAACCAAGGCACATGCCCCTGACCGGAATCGAACCTGGGACCCTTGAGTCCACAGGCCGACGCTCTATCCACTGAGCCAAAGCCGTCAGGGCCCTTCCTAGTTCTTTTACCCTCCAGCCTCGGAAGGACCTCCCCGAAGCCCTTTTGTAAAACATATATTAATAGAAGCCATTTTACAAGGTCAGCAAAAGTACCCTACAAATTGCTCCACCTTTCCTTGAGTGGGCTTTTCCTTTCTTCTTCTATTTTTATGCTTTGTTTTACATTCCAAGCTCCCAACTGTGGAGAAATCCACCTGCTGGCCCTGATTACTCTGAGTTGACTACCCTAACCCCAATTTAGATGTAGAAAGCAATTCTATTTGCATTGTATTTGGCTACTCACAGATAAAAAGGACACACATGAGTTTATCACAATCTTCTTTTATAGAGCTTGTCTTAAAATAACAGTACGTGCACTGACAAGGGGAGTGGGAAGTCAGTACAACTTCTTTGAAGAGCAATTTGGAAAATATGTAAAACATCTTTTACATGTTCACATCCTTTGACAAGGCGATTTCTCTTTTAGAGAATTTCTCTTAAGGAAATTATCAGTGAACATAATATGTAGAGGCGCGTGGTAGAATCAAAGATGGTCAACAAAGCCTTGTTTGGAATCTCAAAATTAGGGGGTTGATTACATTGATGATTATATATCTATACAAAGATTAATGATGTTGCAGAAATGCATCAACTAAAATTTTTTTAAAAATCAGAATACATTGCCAAGTGAAGAAAGCAATTTATTAAAAAATGGAAATTGTGCTATTATTCTACTTTTGTTTCTTTTAAAGATGTATAGAAGGAGTTCTGGAAAAGTTTCCACTAAGGTATTTATAGATAGGTGAGATTATGAGGCTATAATTATGGTATTCTCGTCTTGCTTACTCATGTTTTTCTATTTTTCTCTGGAGAAAAATTACTTATGCAATCAAATGACAACAGTACACAATGTTTTGATTGCTAGAAGAATTATTTGAAGAGTTAATGGCCCTGCCTAGTCTAATAAACAGTCACCAGCTTCCCCCAGGCCAGGTAAGTAAGAATGTTTCCCTGTGGGTCCCTCTGGCAAAAGGACATATCACTTCAAAAACAGGTCTTCTCACTTTACATCGTGACCATCTCTGCTCAAACAACTGCAGAACAATCAGGAATTACAGGTTTCACTCCTTGACACTCTGATGCAGACAATTTGGCCCTCATTTCAACAGATTTATCTATTTGCTAAAGGAACAAAGTCTGTAAACCTCACTCATTGTCTCCAGAACTCAATAGTATTTTATTAAAATTTGATAATGTTTCCTTTAAAAAAAAGGAGCTATGCTCATTTCTCTATAGATACATGGCAAAATATGAGAGTTTTTATGTATTCTGGATTCAAGACTTCTATCAGATATATGATGTGAAAATATTTTCACATATTTTTGAACTATCATTCCCTACTCTCAAATAATTATCATCAGCAATCACATTATTGAGTACATACAATATGCTAGGCATTACACTATGTACATTATATGTATTATTTAATTTGAACTTTCCAACCCACTTTGAATTTTGAGGCAGATTATAATTAA
>NW_005354058.1:260915-272554 GCF_000412655.1 Myotis brandtii | reverse complement strand
TAATATGTAGTGTGTAATGTGTAATATGTAATGTATATTTGAGGCAGGTTTTATTATTAGTCTTGGTGGTGGACAAGCATGAGTGACCAACTTAATGCTTCACGTCCTCATTTCCTAACAAATCCCTGGAAAATGGGGATAATGACAGGACACAACGCATAGGGCGGCTGTGAGTTTTAGATAAGTGAATACATGACTATCTCAAATAGAGCTGCTATACACAGTCATGTACAAGTCTTTGTATGGATATATGCTTTCTTTTCCCTTGGGAAAATAGCTAAGAGTGAAATGGCTGAGTCATACGATTGATATATATTTAACTTAAAAAGAAAACTGCCAACGGGTTTTCCTAAAGTGGACATAACATTTTACATTCTCACTAACAGTGTGAGCATTCTAATTTTTCTACATCATGTTAACACTTGGAATGGTAAGTTTTACATTTTAGCCATTCTAGTAAGTATGTAGTGGCACCTCACTGTGGTTTTAATTTAACTTTTACTAGTGGCTAATTATGTTGAGCACCTTTTCATATGTTTATTTTTTAAAATAGATCTTCTTTCATTAATTCTTTATTTAAATCTTTTGCATCGATTGTTGGTTTGCTTATGATTGAGTTTTGAGAGTTTTTATGTATTCTGGATTCAAGACTTCTATCAGATATATGATGTGAAAATATTTTCTCTCAGTCTGTGGCTACACTTTTCATTCTTTTTACATTGTCCTTGGAAGAAGAGATGTGCTTAAATTTGATTAAGTCTAATATATTCATTTGTGGGGTGTGTTTTTTTTAACGGATTGTACTTTTTAATGGATGGTACATATCTAAGAAATCTTTAACTCAATTCAAGATTAATTTATATCTTTTATTTTAAGAAGTTTATAGTTTTAGATCTAAGATCTATTTTGAGTAAATTTTACATATGGCATAAGTATGGATTGAAGTATAGTTTAGTGGTGGATTTTTGCATATGGATATCCAGTTGTCCCAGCACCATGTAATGACAAGACTATTCTTTTTCCATTAAATTGCCTTGTATCTTTGAAAAAATCAGTTGTCCATATATGTGTGGGTTTATTGCTGGAGTCTCTGTTTTATTTCACTGATATATTTTTCTGATTTTGTGCCAATACTACATTGTCTTCATTACTGAAGTTTTATAATAATTTTAGAATTAGATAGTATTAGTGCTCCAGCTTTGTTCTGCTTTTTCAATGTTTTCACTTTTTTAGGTCCTTTGCATTTCCATGAATTTTAGAAACAGCTTGTCAATTTCTACCATAATAAGTCCTGATGTGCTTTTGATTAAAATTGCATTAAACCTATAGATCAATTTTTGGAGAAATGACATCTTAATAGTATTAAGTCATCTGACCCATGAACATAGTATACCTCTCTCTTTTATTAATTTC
This sequence comes from Myotis brandtii, assembly GCF_000412655.1. NCBI lineage: Eukaryota > Metazoa > Chordata > Mammalia > Chiroptera > Vespertilionidae > Myotis > Myotis brandtii. The sequence continues at coordinate 271,141 of NW_005354058.1, read as the reverse complement.
TTTAATTTCTCTTAGATACATTTTATATCTTTTGTCAGAATTATCACTAATTATTCCATTTTAATGCTATTATAAATGGTAATTTTTATTTCAACTTCCAATTGTTTGTTGCTAGTCTATAGGAAAACTGACTTTTGTCAGTTGATCTTGTATTTTACAACTTAGCTAAACGTGCTTACTCTAAACCTACAACAGAATTGGGAGATTCCATTGGATGTCCTACATAGACTATCACGTCATCTCAAATAAAGACAGTTTTACTTCTTCCTTTCCAATCTGGATGTCCTTTATTGCTTTTTCTTTTTATTTTGTAATCCTCGCCTGAGATATGTTTTTACTGATTTTTTATTTTGGGGGGAGAGAGCAATATTGATGTGAGAGAAACATTGATCAGTTGCCTCCCATATGTGTTGGGGCCAGGGATCAAACCTGAAAGCTAGGTATGTGCCCTGACCAGGAATCAAACCTGCAACCTTTTGGTGTATGGGACAACGCTTCAACCACTGAGCAATACCAGCCAAGGCCATAGCAAGTATTGATGAGGATAAGAAGAACTAAAACCCTTGTGGACTTCTGGTGACAATGTCAATATTACAGCCACTTTGGAAAACAATTTGGCAGTTTCTTAAGTTGAACATACAAGGAACATATGATCCCTTCAGTCCACTCCTAAGTATTTGCTCAAAAGAAATATAATTATTGACCATATAAAGACTTGTACACAAATGTTAATAGAAGGTTTTTTTTGTTTTTTTAAAAATATATTTTACTGATTTTTTACAGAGAAGAAGGGAGAGGGATAGAGAGTTAGAAACATCGATCAGCTGCTTCCTGCACATCCCCCACTGGAAATTCGCCTGCAACCAAGGCACATGCCCCTGACCAGAATCGAACCCGGGACCCCTCAGTCCGCAGGCCGACGCTCTATCCACTGAGCCAAACCGGTCAGGGCTAGAAGTTTTATTTGTAGTAGAACCCAAGCTGGAAACAGCTCAACTGCCCATCAACAGGTGAATGGATAAACAAACTGGCATATTCATCAAATGACACACCACTCAGCAGTAAAAACTGAATGAACTATCGCTACATATAACAACATGGATGAATCTTAAAATTATCATGCTAAGTGAAAGAAGCCAGCCAAAAAAGAATACCTACTATATGACTAAACTGTAGAGAATTCAAAGCTAATCTACAGTGATAGAATGGAGATTGGTGGTTGCTTGGAAATAGGGGACAGGGAGGTGGGAGAGGGAGGGGTTACAAAAGTACAAGTGAAAACTCTTGGAGGTGACAGATATGTTCACTATCTTGATTGTAGGGATGATTTCATGGGTATATACTCATATAACATTGTACACTTTAAACACATGCAGTTTATTATAAACTATAAACTTTAATAAAATGTGTATACATGTAAACTTTGTGAATAAAATTATACCTCTTTATTGAGGTATCAGTGACATACAATCAACTACATATAAATCTTTTGTTTTAAAACTTGGTCCCAGAAGTGAAAATGTCCCTTCCTGTCATGTTTCATTGGCCAGTGAAAGTCATTAAATGTTCACACCTCTCTGCAAGGGGCTAGAGAAGTGCATTCCTACCACATGCCTGCCTAGCGTTGAATATCTGTGTTTGTGTACAGTCCCAATGACTCCTAATGACTCAGCAGTAAGCATGCTGTTTTTTTTATAAATAGAACACTTGTCCTAGTTGTTATGTAATGGAATTCACATTTACTTGCTGAACCAACAAACAATAGTAGACTTAGCAGCCCTCACTCAAAAGTCCTGCAAAGGACTACCACATGCCTGCCTAGCGTTGAATATCTGTGTTTGTGTACAGTCCCAATGACTCCTAATGACTCAGCAGTAAGCATGCTGTTTTTTTTATAAATAGAACACTTGTCCTAGTTGTTATGTAATGGAATTCACATTTACTTGCTGAACCAACAAACAATAGTAGACTTAGCAGCCCTCACTCAAAAGTCCTGCAAAGGTTCAGTTGTTTAGCTTATAATAGTGAGGAATGCGAGTTAAATCAAATAGTCCAAGTAAGCCAGGCCTCTCCCTACTAATTCTGAAATTAAGGCTTTTTAGAATCTAAGAAAATAAACAGAACCAGGAGAAAACATGAACAACCATTTGATCTAGTTCCTGTCTCCTACATAATTAGATTTCATGTAAATCATAGAAGACAGATGGAGGGTCAGAGACTTTATAATGGCAAATTGTTTCCTAAGTTTATTCTCTCTATGGTCAAGAAATTGTTTCTCATGTCCAACTAAATTTTTTTTAATTTAAACTAATTTATTTTTGTTCTGTTCTTATCAGTCACTTTGTGAAAAATGTATTTTTTAATCCTCACCCATAGGAAATGTTTTTACTGATTTGAGAGAGAGAGGGAGGGAGAGAGAGTAACATCGATGTGAGAGAGAAACATTGATATGTTGCCTCCAGTACACACTCTGATGGGGGAATCATACCCTCAACCTAGCTATGTTCCATCACCAGGGATGGAACCCGCAATCTTTCGGTGTACTGGATGACGCTCCGACCAACCAAGCCACTAGGCCAGGGCTCTTATCAGTCACTTTGATGAATTGGTCACAAAAAAAAGCTCTGTGGCATAGAAAAAGGTTAACATCCTTATTGTACAAGAAACTCTTGCACAACAGTAAGGAAAAAAGGTAAACATTTTACTTATTTTTCTAGCAACATGGCAAATTGTATTACTACAGCCTCTAACTCACCCCTAGCAGGCCTTCCTTCTGAAAAAACACATAGAAATGCTGCATCTGCTCTATTATTTTCCGTACTTTTTATATGTACTTTAAAACATTTCTAATTTTTTGCCCTGGCCAGGCAGCTCAGTTGGTTAGAGTGTGATCCCAATACACCAAGGTTTTGGGTTCAATCCCTGGTAGGGCCTGTACAAGAATCAACCAATAAATGCATAAATAACCAGAACAAATCTCTCTCTCTCTCCTTCCCCTTCTCTAAAATCAATAAATAAAAATTTTAAAAATAAAAATATCAATGAGATGACATTTTAGCTGTAAAATTAGTAAATATACTTTAAAAAATAAAAATGCCTCAGTATTATCAAGGGTATCAAACCTATATTTACAGTAGGATATCAATTGGTACAAATTTTCTCATTGTGTGAGAATGATGGGAGTGTGCATATTTTTAATTTTTTTGCTAATGTGTATTTTCTAAGTTTTCTATAATAAACATGTGCTACTTTTATAACAAAATACATACTTTTAACTGAAGGCAATATTGCTATTAAAGTTCTTTCTTACCCTTCTCCATGCTAACAAATTTCTTTTTTTTATAAGGCCTTATTTTCACTCTGAAATCATATTTTTTTCAGAATTTTTTCATTTTCTCCATGTCGTCAATTCAGTCAAGCTTATGTTCTGAATTAGTCTACCACAACAGGTTTGAAATTTTAAAAAATGTTTTACTGGTTTCTCTTTTAAATTGTAAAGTTATATTTGCATTGCATTTTGCCTAAAGCATCCATTAGCTAGATTGACATGTAAAAACATGTTCTTACTAACTGTATTCTTTTGTCCAAAATTACTTATTAAGTACCTTTTAAGTACTCTGGTACTGTCCCTCTGTGTCCTAGCAGAGAGGTATGGGTATCCTGTATGTGGGTAAATACTATACATGTTTATGTCCATTTGTATAAAACATATGCCAGTCACTAGGCTTGGTGCCCTATAAGCTTTACTTCATTAAATCCTCACAACAATCTTTCTGTCTTAAATATATTTTTATTGATTTCAGAGAAGAAGGGAGAGGGAGAGAAAGCTAGAAACATCAATGATGAGCGAGAATCATGGGTCAGTTGCTTCCTGCACGCCCCCCACTGGAGATTGAGCCCGCAACCCAGGCATGTGCCCTTGACCAGAATCGAACACGGAACCCTTCAGTCCGCAGGCTGGCGCTCTATCCACTGAGCAACACCAGCCAGGGCTCACAACAATCTTGTGAGATGATTGCATTATTTCTATTTCATGGATAACGTTTAGAGAGGGACTGTAATATGCCAGAGAATAGTTGGTAAGAGCAGGAGCCAAGCCTTGCAGATGGCATCTAGGCAGGGAAGAAGGTAGAGAAATGAAATGGTGTATGAGGTCAGATGAAAAATGCCACAAATGTGATAAAAAGCAAAGACCTTTCTGGACCTTCATTGATTTCAATAATTTTACCCCACATGGCAGGCTTCAAAGCGTGTACACAGAGCAGTGGCATGGGACCCCACATTCAGACAGACCCTGCACTTGGTGTCTACTGCTATGCAGTTGCCACCTTAAAATTCTATTTTTTCTTTAAATTTCTGTTTTGTAAATGAAGTCTGATGAACACTGGAAGCATGTGCCTTGGAGTCTTCAGCTGCCATGCGGTTTGCCTGCTGTCAGCTCCCCACCTTTTGGCAGCCGGTGCTCATCACCTGGCGCTTGGAGCCTTGCCAGGCCTCACCCTCTCCACGTCTGCCCTCCCCACTGTGACCACTGCCACTTTCCCCCCAGGTGACAACCAGGTTGTATTCTGCTGAGGCTCATGTTCCGAGGCCCATGTTCTGCTGTGACGCTCTGCCCCCAGTGGGGCCCTGGGCTAAGGCCCAGGAAGGTTGGGGTGTGTCACGCACACCCCGGGAATGCTTTTCAGCAAGGTGTGGGTGACAGCAGTCGTCTCTGCCAGGGCACCACAATTTTTGGGGGGAGTAAAGGCGGGGAAACTCGCCAGGGAAAGGTCTCTCATCCACCCCCCAGTCCAGGTACTGAGTATGTTCAGGCACTGAGACTCCTGCAGGGGGGGGGGGGGGGGGGGGGGGGGGGGGGGGTCCAGCTGCCCAGCAGGACCTGCACTTACCCTGCGAGTATCCCCTCCCCAAGGGCGTTACATTAAACAGCAAATTCAAAAACACTCAGGCAGGTCAAGAGAGCAACCAGGAAAGAGAGGAAAGGCTTCATATAGTGCCTTTAACAGTACAAGTTTTCCTGCTTTTTGAACAAGGGGAGTGTATCTTCATTTTGTACTGGGCAGGAAATTGTGCGGCCAGCCCTGCTGTTCTATGGCCAGACCACGTGTCACTGTAGCTGCCCGTGACAGGGGAGGGGACAGTTCACTCTAAGAGGAAAGGTGACTTATTTGATTACTCCACCCTTATTTACCTTTGTCTTCCAAGTGTTTATACTCAGTCCTGCTGCTTGCTGTTCCTGGTGTTGGAAGGTGAAGGCGCTGGTCAGAAGAGAAGGGCTGTTTATTAAATGGACAGCAACGTTCAAAGCAGAGCTGCCCCAGGGTGTGTTCCTTTTAGCTCTACTGAAAGCCGCTTTCAGCAGGGATCGCTCTGGCGAAAAGAGGTTCCCCCTTTGAAAGATGCCTGTTTTTGTGCCAGACAGGTCTCTGAACACCGCTTCCTGGACGTTGCTTCTTCCTGCAGATAAGGGCCTTCATGCACTGGAACAGCAACTTGGTACCGATGCCGGGGTGACAGTCAACTGGGACATCTCCACATAGAAAGAACAGGACAGACAGTTCTCACAGTCACGGCAAGGCACGCCCCTGGAGAAGGCACTCTTGGGTAAAGCTGGTTTTCTTACACAAACAATGTAGTGAGGCAGCTGCATGCCGAAGGGTGTCATCTCAACTCTTCTCTTTTAATGACCACAAATTCCATATTCAAATCAGCTGAAACCATGTAATTGTATACTGTCCAATAGCTAAGTTCTCAAAATGTAAATCACTTAGTCTGGTAATAAGGAAGTAGATCTTATAAATTTTCAGTTACTTTTGTTTAATTGTTAAGGAGATTCCTGGGAGAGGGGGCTGGTGCATGGATGGAAAGTGTGGGGAAGAATGGGCCAAAAAAGCGTAGAGGAGCTATGGGCAGAGAGGGGAGAAGCTAGGGGGACAGTAGCTTTGGGGGTGGTATGGATGCCAGGCCTGGCATCACCTCCTGACAGTGTGTATCTGGCAAAGAGCTCCCAGGAGAAATTGCTGAAGGGTGAGCTTCTCTAAGTCAAGGGCTACCCTATCATGTTTTTATTACTAGTTCCTAATGAAATGAACATTTAGGTCCTTGAAATGAGAAATATATTTCTATGCTGGAGACAGACTTAAAATCACTCTTTGACCTGCCTAAAATCTATGCTTAGCTGGGGTATAACCAGACATACGATGATAAACACCCAACTTACCTACATAGGACTTAGATTTCTAGTCATTTTTTAAACAATTTCTAGCCATTTTAACCTTCTTTTACCAAAATTTGTTCTTGATAATGGGGTAAGAGAGAAAAGTAAAGAAAATGGTATTATTTCCTTGCCCCTACCAGAAGGCAAAGTAGCAAATGTTGGGATCCCTTTTCCTACGGTCCCTGTCTATCATACTGAGGTTTCCACAGGTCCCACCCTTCTTCCTCCATTAGCTCCGTAGAAATGATTGTGTCTTAAAAGCAGAGAGCTCTATAATCAAAAGATGGAGGTGAAAAATCAGAACAAATCCCAGGGACCCCAGGACCTGTAATAGTGCAGTTCTTAGGACTATTCTCTGAGTCCACCTCCTGGCTACCAAATCTGGAGAGGGTTGATGGCTGTTTATAAGGGCCAGGCCTGAAAGGGTACATACACATCAGGGTGACTAGCCTCCCACTGGCCACAATTCAGCCACAGAACCTAACTGCAAGAAAGGCTAAAGCTGTGGTCTGTGGCACTACCTTTGCCACACTAAACAGATGCTGCCACAAAACCTAGGAAAAGTTCAGACATTGGAAGCACAACACTTTGGAAGCCTGGGGTGTTGGAAGTTTGGGGCTGAAAACTGGAAGATTTACTAAGAGTTTCATAAAGTACAGTTTAGACCAGCCGTGGGCAAACTACGGCCCGCGGGCCGGATCCGTCCCGTTTGAAATGAATAAAACTAAAAAAAAAAGACCGTACCCTTTTATGTAATGATGTTTACTTTGAATTTATATTAGTTCACACAAACACTCCATCCATGCTTTTGTTCCGGCCCTCCGGTCCAGTTTAAGAACCCATTGTGGCCCTCGAGTCAAAAAGTTTGCCCACCCCTGGTTTAGACCCTGTGCAGTCAGGCATTTGTCCCTCTCCCACCCCAGAAGAAGGTGGGCGGTTTTGTTTTGTTTTTAATATATTTTATTGATTTTTTTACAGAGAGGAAGGGAGAGAGAGTTAGAAACATCGATGAGAGAGAAACATCGATCAGCTGCCTCCTGCACCCCCCCCCCTCACCTGGGGATGTGCCCGAAACCAAGGCACATGCCCTTGACCGGAATCGAACCCGGGACCCCTCAGTCCGCAGGCCGACGCTCTATCCACTGAGCCAAACTGGTCAGGGCAAGGTGGGCGGTTTAACCTTTGAAGAGAACACACAGGCTCTGGACTTGGAAATACCAGCATGGGTTTGTGAAGAAAAGAAACCCTACCGAAAACCATGGTATTAAGTTCAAGTCTAATGGCTAAGAGTTGATATTCCCAGCCTCTTTCTCCCACTCAGTCCCAGGATACTGACAGCCATACTTTACCTTTCCAGGTAGGATTCTTCTTCAATAAAAGCAAAGGGCCTAGGAGAAAGGACTTACAGATCCTTCCGGTGAAATGGCTGGGCCCCAAACATTTGCAGAGCCCCATTCACTCACAGAGAATCTTCCAATGAGCTTCTCAGCACCTCACATTTATAAACCTGTGAACAAGGAGAAAGCAAAGAATTACCAAGTAATTAAAGAGAGCCTCTAAAATGAAAGACAAAGTACAAAATACACAAATAGAAAGTTAATCCAGATCTAAGAGGCAATATAAAGAGCAAAAGAAATCTTGGGGTAAAAGCATTATTAATTAGTATCTTCAGAGAGATGTGAGAATGTATTGTATACATAAAAGAAAAAACAAGGTTGCTATAGAAAAAGCACGTCCCTGTGACAAGCAAGAGCTTTTGAAAATTAAAACAAAAGTAGGATAGACAGAATTAGGAATTCAGTAGAAGGGGTGAAAGATAAAGTTGAAAAAGTCTCCCAGAGAGTAGAACAAAAGGCCAACAGAGGAAAACTGGAGAAATAAGAGAATAAAATTCTAGGATCAATTTAGGAGTTTCAACATCTCACTGATGGAAGTTCCAGAAAAATGAGATAATGGACAGGGAAATTATCAAAGAATTTCCCAGACCTAAAACGGCCCACTGGACACTCAGAACGGTGAAGGAAAGCAGACTTGCACTACTGCACATCACTACAGAAGGTCAGACAACCAAGGATGAAAAGAAAAGTTGAAGAGCTTACAGAGAGCACAAGCAAGTCACAACAGAAACCAGAAGCTAATGGCAACACCAAAGAAACCCCAAATAATCTAATTTAAAAGTGGGCAAAGAACCTGAATAGACACTTCTCCAAGAGGACATATAATGGCCAATAGACACATGTAAAAATGGTCAATGTCACTAATTATCAGAGAAATTGAAATAAAAACTACAATGAGATATCACCTCTCACCTGTCAGAATTGCTATGATCAATAAATCAGCCTTAGCCGGTTTTGCTCAGTGGATAGAGCATCGGCCTGCGGACTGAAGTGTCCCAGGTTCGATTCTGGTCAAGGGCACATGCCTGGGTTGTGGGCTCAATCCCCAGTAGGAGGCAGCCGATCAATGATTCTCTCTTATCATGGATGTTTCTATCTCTCTCTTCCTCTCCTTTCCTATCTGAAATCAATAAAAATATATTTTAAAAATAAAATAAAATAAATAATAAATCAACAAACAACAAGCATTGGTGAGGATGTGGAGAAAAGGGAACCCTCATGTACTGTTGGTGGGAATGCAGATTGGTGTAACCACTGTAGAAGCAACATGGAGTTTCCTCAAAAAATTAAAAATGAACGCCCTGGCCAATGTGTCCCAGTGAGCATTGGCCAACTCATCAAAGGGTCAAGGGTTCGATTCCCAGTCAAGGGCATGTTTTGGGTTTTAGGTTCACTACCTGCCAATCAATGTGTTTCACATCGATGTTTCTCTCTCTCTCTCTCTCTCTCTCTCTCTGCCCCTCCCTCCCTTCCACTCTCTCTGAAAAGCTATGGAAAAAATATCATCAGATGAGGTTTAACAAAAAATTAAAATTAAAAATGGAACTGCCTTATGACCCAGAGATTTCATTTCTGGGAATATATCCGAAGAAACCCAAAACACTTAATCAAAGAATATATGCACCTCTGTGATCATTGCAGCATTATTTACAATAGCCAAGATTTGGAAGCAGCCCAAGTGTCCATCAGTAGATGAGTGGGGGGGGGGGGGGGGGGGGGGGGGGGGGAGCTGTGGTACATTTACAGTGGAATACTACTAAACTGTAAAAAAGATGGAAATCTTATCCTTTGCAACACCATGGATAGACCTGCAGAGCAATTGTGCTAAGTGAAATAAGCCAGACAGGGAAAGACAAGTACCAGATGATTTCACTTATACATGGAATCTAATGAACAAAATAAACTAACAAACAAAATAGAAACAGACTCATAGAGAACAGACTGACAGTTATCAGAGGGGAGGGGGGCTGCTGGGCTGGGTGAAAAAGGTGAAGGGATTAAGCAAAACACACAAACACACACACACAAGACTCACAGACACAAATAGCAGTATGGCAGCATGGTGATTACCGGAGGGAATGGGGGACTGGGGGAGGTAGAAGAAGTTATAGGGATAAATACTGATGGAAGGAAATTTGACTTGAGGTGGTGAATGCACAATACAATATACAGATGATGTGTTATAGAATTGTACACTTGAAACCTATATAATTTTATCACCCCAATAAATTCAATAAAGAAGTTTTTTTTTAAAAAAAGAAAGAAAGAAAGATAATGGATTGATGCCTTCAAGATTCTGAGAGGAAATGATTTCCAATGTAGAATTCTATATGTGGCCAAACGACCATTCAAATATGAAAGGTAACTGCAAGTAACTCAAATGATTCAAGAAAAAATATGCATCTACAATATAGAGAAAAGACATGATAAAACAAATGCAGAAACAATGTTAAAAACTGGTGACTTGCTGAAGGGTATTAAGGAGGTTTTGGTAATATTCTTGCACATTTTTAAGTTTGAGAAAAAGAGAATAAGGGTAAAATAAAGGAATTTTTATTTTATTTTTTTAATTAAATCTTTATTGTTCAGATTATTACATTTGTTCCTCT
>NW_005354058.1:258158-259460 GCF_000412655.1 Myotis brandtii | reverse complement strand
GCCCTCAGAGGCTCTGCTTCTCAGTGTCCCAGTAATCGCTGCAAGCCCCTCGGAGAGAAAGCTGCCCTCGAGTTCCAATCAATGCCAGACAGTCCCACTTCTCCCGTATCAGTCTGGGTCCCTAGAGACTCACCCGGAACTGGAGCTCAGAGCCTGAGACTCCCTCCAGATTGAAAACGACAACCGCGCCCTCAGCCGCCAGCCCGCTCCACATGCACCTCCGCACCTTAGTGCACTGCGCCTCCTCTGAGTCTCGGTATGCTTTTCTCTTTCTTTCTAGTTGTAGAATTTCCACTCAGCCAGCCTTCCTGTGGTTCTGGATGATGTCCGTTCCGTCTTTTAGTTGTATTTTTGAAGTGGTTGTGCGAGGCAGCAATCTCCGGTGTTTACCTATGCCGCCATCTTGGTTTCCTGAATCTTGTTTCTTTACTTTTAATCAGTTAGTTGATTACTTTGCTGCAAACAGTCCCTGGATCATACCTATATAGCACTTGCCAGAGTGTTTATGTGTGTTACTTTCTCATATGTTGATTTCCCTGATGAACATGTAAACTATTAAAGGACAGGGATGGTATCTTTCTCATATTTGTAACTTCAGTGCTAAGTACAGGGTCTGTCAACTTAGTTATTAAAACTTCTCTCTAATGAATGAATGAGTGAATGAGTGGCCCTGATGTTCCATTGACAACACCCTCATTATCTCGGAATTTTTAGATATGTAAGATCTCTAAAGTTTATCTCTTTGTTTACTCTCTTACTAAACCACTGTATAATGGGATGTGTTCCATGCAAACAAGGAAGTGAAAGAGCAAAGTACAACCATGGGATCAAGAAAACAAGTCCAACATAGAAGAGAAGGGATGACAGTTATACAATTGGTCTGAAGAGGAACCAGTCTAGCCTGTCCAGGAAGACCAAGGACAGAGGTTTATTTCCAGTAAAATGCGGAATTCATAGATTAGCCATTGGAGTAGTTTCATAGTTCAGACAGAGATGAATAAGTGGACAGGACCCTAGAAAATAGGATAAAGCAAAATTTGAGTTAATTATTAACTCCAGGGAAATTGAACAATTGCATAAGAATGGAAATATAAATGATGTGGTTCAGCCATGAACAAGATTTATATGATCATCTACACTAATAAAAGAGAAACATGGTAATTGGCATACGACCGCTACCCTTCCCATTGGCTAATCAGCATATCCTTATGCAAATTAACTGTCAGCCAAGATGGCGGCCGGCAGCCAGGCAGCTGGAAGCGAGCAGGGAGGCTCGCTTGCTCCAGTGACTGCAGACTCCAA
>NW_005354058.1:253135-257082 GCF_000412655.1 Myotis brandtii | reverse complement strand
GGACGGGGGCCGCCCCCCCACCCCCCCCTTCCCCCCCCCCCAGTGCACAAATTTTTGTGCACCGGGCCTCTAGTATTAATATAAAAATGAATATATAATATAATCAAATTGGGAATGAGAGGAAGAAAATGGTATATGAATGGGTGGTATAAAAGAGATCATTCCTCATATTCCATAGTAAGAAATCAAAATTGATGCATAAAATAGAAAAGCAGTAGAAATTTATTATTGGCAATACAGGGGGTAAACATGAGAAAAATGCTTAAAGAATTGTCTCTGAGGAATAGGAATCAGAGTGGGTAAGGATCAGAAGAAAATCTATATTTTTTATAAGTAGGGTTTATCTGGGACAGTCCCAGTTTATCCTTGTTAGTCTGGCATAACTTTGTTATTATTTCTCCTTTCACTCTCCAAATTGTCCCAATTTGGATGAAGCCTTGAAGTGTTATTTTGCTTTTAAAACTATGCACCGGTAAAAATTTGATAAAAAATAAAATAAAAAGAGAGGGCTCTTTGGACCCTGAATAAAATAACTCTGATTTGTTCAGCTCAGCCAAAGACTTTAATTTTTTTTTTTTTTACTCTAAAAGAAATTCTTCATTTAAAATTTAATACAAGCGCTATGCCTGTTTCGAAGCACTTTTTACATTCACTACCTCATTTAATCCTTACAACAGCTCATGGGATAAACATCCTCTCCCATTTTATAGATGATAAAAATGTGATTTAGAGAGGTCTTGTGACTTCATAACAAGGTGACACAGCTTGTAGGTAATAGTCTACACTGGACCAGGCCCATTAATGATGGTTCTCATGCTCTTGCCACAAAACCAAATGACAAGGCATTTAAGCCATCCCACAAACAAACAGAATCTGAGATGGAAAACCAAGAACCCAGATTAACAGCCTAGCTGTTAGGAAACAGATCATGAGAAACAATGAAAAATTCAAACATCCTTTTGTCATCTTGGTCTTTGTTTTTTAGTTGTTGTTATTGTTTTTTTTAAGATATTGAGGTTCTATTTTATTTATTTATTATTTTTAATATATTTTTATTGATTTCAGAGAGGAAGGGAGAAGGAGAGAGAGAGACAGGAACATCAATGATGAGAGAGAATCATTGATCGGCTGCCTCCTGCACATCCACTACTGAGGATGTGCCCTTGACCGGAATCGAACCTGGGACCCTTCAGTGCGCAGGCTGATGCTCTATCCACTGAACCAAACCATCTAGGCTTGTCATCCTGGTCTATGAACAAAACTTCTAATTAAGCTTCTCAATTAGGCATAGTTAGGAAACTGAAATCACCCTCATGAGAAGATAGCCAACCTCTTTCTTGTAATCCCAAGAAATCTACTGCTAAACCTCCTGACCAGGGAAGCAGATGTACCAGTAGTGGTTGTCTTATTTTTTAAAAGATATCTTAAAATTATAAAAATAATGCATAATTACTTAAGAAAAAATAGTAAAATAGTGATAAAGCACAAAAGAAAAAATGAAATCATCTAAATCCCATCACCTAAAGATGACTATGGTTAACATTTTAGTGTGTATATCTGTCTTTTTCCTGTATGAATGCAAAAGTAGAATCATACCATGCAAACTTCTCAGTAACCTGCTCTTCCTCTTCAAACACGGCATTTTGGACATGGTTTCATGTCCATAACCATATGTCTATATCTTTCTTTTTAGTAGCTGCCTAATAGTTCACCATTTGTATTACTGTATTTGACTAATCCTTCGTTGGTAGATACTTGGGTTGTTGTTGTTTTTCTTTCTTTTTTTTTTCTTTCTATGATTAACTTTACAGCAACAAAACTCTGCACACACATCTCTGTGTACATGTCCAATCATTTCCTCAGGATAACTTCCTTGAAGTGAGGTTACTGTGCCAAAGAGCATGAATTTCAGGGGCCCTTCTAATTCACATTGTAAAATGCCCTTCTGAAAGGGTTTACGTACATTTCCATCAATAGAGGATCTAAGCAGCTGAAACAAGCAAGAAGTGTCAAGAGTTCTTTAATTCCTTTTTCCCCTAATATTTTTCAAATTTGAAACTTTGGCTTGACTGGTTCCATCTTCAGCTCACACCACAACCTTCCCGTCCGCCCCTCTTTTATATTTATTTGCGTTTCCGTCTGTCTTTCCACGCTAGTGAGTACATTCCCTTGATGCGAAGGACTGCACCCTAGATGTCAAGGTTTGGACAGCAACATTGCCCAGTAACAGGGTCACTGTGACATGCCCAAGGATTCTGAAATTTCAGAACCAAGCTTGTTAGAATGAACTGTTTAATACAGGCTCCCACACTGATCTGCCAGCCATGGAAACAAAGCCACATTGAAGCTAATTAAGACACAGGAGCAGAGGCAAAGGCTGGTTGTACATTCCTTCACCCCCTCCTCTGATTCTTTCCCCCTGCCCCAGGGGCGTCCCTTTCCAAGGCCTCCTTCACTAGCTGTGCACTGAAATGCTGATTTTGCTTTATTTTAAAGGGGTACCATTTAAAGGCTACATTCTCGCAGTTCATTCTTTGTTTCCCGTTCCTCATTCGCTCCAAGAGTGAGGATCACACCCCTAGTCTTCCTAAAACTTTCACCCCTGCTTCAAGACGTATGATAGCTTTGCACAACGTTTGGCTACTGTTTCTCTTATAATTCTTTGGATTTTTTTCCTTCATGAACAAGGGGGCGGTTAGAAGCCAGCCTTGCTTAGTTTATGTATGCAAGCAACCCCCTGCTCCCTCAGGACTGGCACAGAAATTGTCATAGAGTATACTCCACTGGGGTTAAATAAATACAGAACCGGGTGCTGCATGCTCACCCACACTGCTCATCTATACTAATAAAAGGGTAATATGCTAATTAGACCAGACGTCTTCTGGACATCTGTCCTTCTGTACAAAGCCATGGTGGCAGGGGCCAAGGCAGAGGCAGTTAGTGGTGATCAGGCAGGCAGGCAGAGTGGTTAGGGGCAATCACGCAGGCAGGCAGGTGAGTGGTTAGGAGCCAGCGGTCCTGGATTGTGAGAGGGTGCAGGCCAGGCTGAGGGACTCCGCGCACCCCCCCCCCAACACACACATGAATTTCATGCACTGGGCCTCTAGTTTTGTTTTTGTTTTTGTTTTTTAATATCTTTATTGATTTCGGAGAAGAAGGGAGGAGAGAGAGATAGAAACATCAATGATGAAAGAGAATCATTGATCGCCTGCCTCCTGCACGCGCACGCACGCGCACACACACACACACACACACACACACACACACCCCACCCCCATGGAGCCCGAAACCCAGGCATGTGCCCTTGGCCGGAATTGAACCCGGGACCCTTCAGTCCGCAGGCTGACGCTCTATCCACTGAGCCAAGCCGCCTAGGGCCGGGCCTCTAGTTTTATATAAGTTGCTCCCACACTCAGAGTAATGAGAAGAAATACGGGTACATTTTGCACTGGGACACATTAACATTCAACAACCTTTGTCCTGGGAACTGAGCGCTTCAATGCCCGGCTTTGAAGGCCCCTGGGACTGAAGGCGGGCAGGGGAGAGACTGCGACAGGCAGGAGGCCAGTGGACCTGGCTCTAACTGCCCTTTGGCAAGACCTTTTCTAACACGCGGTGCACAAACTACATCCCCACCTAGAGATGGAAAATCATTGTTTTCTGGGTTTCATTCTCTACCACCTCAAACCAACTATGCCAAGATTTTCCCAGTTCACCGGGATCTGGCATAAACACGCTCTTCTATTTTTACCGATTTTAAGAGGACAATTAAGTGACCCATTTTTACAAAACATACACAAAGCGACACAGTCCAAAGTCCAAACCGCAGGCAAAGTCAATGACTAACCCTCTGCAGGGCAGAAGGAAAGCGCGAAGAGAACACAGTGGAGAGGCACCTCGGGGAGCTGCCCGGAGCGCAGTCCAGGCTGCGGCTTCGCACGTGTTCC
>NW_005354058.1:207474-252614 GCF_000412655.1 Myotis brandtii | reverse complement strand
AGCTTGCACCCGGCTTCCTTTGTGGGTCGGAATTATTATTATTATTATTATTATTTTTTGGCTTCCCCCTTCCCCTGGAGGCTGCGGGGCGGGAAGGCCGGCCCGCGCTCCTCTCCTTTCGGTGTTTCATGGACGGGGCATTTAAAGTTCTTTCCTTTCATTTTTCTCGCCTCTTGTCTGGAAGGTCCCTCCTCGTCTGGCCCTCGCCTTGCAGACACCCCGATCCACCTGCCTCGGGCCCGGGGATGTCCCGACAGTGACGGCGGCGAGCCGGACCCGCGCGCCGAGAGGGCCCCGGCCCAGCGGGCGAGCGCACGCCCTTCCCCGCCCTCTTCCTCGCACTCGGAGCTCGGAAGCCGGAGCGGACCGACGCCGCCGGGGAAGATGTGGCTGAAGCTGTTCTTCTTGCTGCTCTATTTCCTGGTCCTGTTCGTCCTGGCCAGGTTTTTCGAGGCCATTGTGTGGTACGAAACCGGCATCTTGGCCACTCAGCTGGTGGACCCGGTGGCTCTGAGCTTCAAGAAGCTGAAGACCATCCTGGAGTGCCGGGGCCTGGGCTACTCGGGGCTCCCCGAGAAGAAGGATGTGCGGGAGCTGGTGGAGAAGTCAGGCAAGTGTCGGGCTCTCCCCCGCGGTCGCCTCCGCCCGGGGCCGGGGGTGGGGTTGGGGGGCGACCTGTTCTTCCTCGCACCTGGTGGTCCCCCAGAATGAGGCCTTACCTGGAAGAGTGAACCCGACTCCTCCGGGAGCTGCCCAGTTTTTCTTTGTCCAGGTTTTCTACAAAAAAAAGAGATGTGAATCCCATATTGAGAAGGGGCCTGGAATTATTATTTATAGGGGATAGGTGTCTCTCTTAAAGGCTGTTTTAAAATAACAGTTTAAAGTGCAGCTTGTTAGTATTGTTTACCAAATTCCGTGATTTTTTTTCTCCTCAGACTTGGGGAGTGTTACGAACTGGAAAGCATTTTAGTTGCCAGTTGAAATTCACGAGGCTGTGAGAAAAACCACCAGACGCTGCCTGTGCGCAGCGATATTTGTCAGGATAACAATAGCCAGTTGCCGAGAGGGGAAAACACCACTGGAATACTTAATATCAGAGATGCATGTAGGCCTGAGGTTTAAATGTAAAATGAGTTTAAACATAGAGAAAGCGTACATTGTGCAGTATTAGCTTTTCATACTTTTAAGTGTGGTGAAAATGAATGTTTTTTTGTGAATACCTACCTAGTTTTATATTTCTGTCAGGGCTTTTTGAAAATCCTTGTATTTTGGATGTGAACTTTTTCCCTTCTATGTCACAGGCACTGCTGCATCAGCCGAAATGGGCTGATAAACAGAATGGAAATAGTGCTAAGAACATAGCATCTTAAAAATGCATTTAAAAAAATGCATTTTCAGTAACTGTTGGTTTTGGGGTAGGATTTGGTGAGAAATATGGTTAATTTTTTTTTTCACCCCTGGACAAAGTATATCCTTGTTTAGATATATTCTTCCTGAAATGGGGGATGTGCTATCATTTGGGAAAGGCATTCTGGGTTGTTGTAGATAGCAGTTGAAACTGATAGTTACCTTTTGTTGTTGTTGTTTCAAGTATAGCTGTCAGCTGTGTCTTTTACAAGAAAAATGTTTTCTTTATTTAGTACCCTGTAGCCATATATTATGATAGGCGAGAATATTAATTCCAGAGGGTTTAGCACTCACGTATTTGCAAGTTAAGGGTTCTCAAACTCATATTACTATTGTGCAGAGGAGGGAACCCTCTCTGTAAAAGTGGTACATTTTTCTTCAGAGGAAACAAAATTGTGTGTATTATTCTTGCCTCTTGTTTACTAACTGGTTTATGGTGACTTTTATTTCTGGGTGGGGGGAATGGAGTAAAGTAGAAGATTTCTAATAAGTAAACACTTTAGGTTTAGAAATGAGAAGTGTCTTAACTGCCAAAGCCAAATCCTTTTTCATGTGAAATAGTTTAATAACACATTTTTTTCCTTTTGATTTTTATTTAGTGTTGCCTTTCTTGGGCCTAAAAATATTTGTCACTTTGAGTATACAGGAGTGTATATATCACTTGAAGAATACACACAGCCCACAAAAATATGACTCAGATCACACATTTTATAGCAGAGAAGTCTTGGGATTGCAGTTTAACTTTATTCGTTGTGAGTGGTTTTGTTGCTATCATGATTGCTTGTTTTCTCAGATTTAAAATTTAAGGCAAAAGTTAACATGATTTGACATTAGTGTTTTCCTTTACTTTATATTTGATGATGTAAGCTCTAAATTTATACTGTTAATTTGTGTTTGAATATGGAGTTTGTTCTTATAGGTAATCTTTTGTATCTAACTTCCAAGTCATATAAGATCTGTTGCTATTTTAAGCATGCATTAGTGGCAAATTCTGTAACTCATTTCTAAATCTTGTAAGTCAGAAGCATATAAAACATACTGTTCAGAAATTGTTTGGCCCTGGCCAGTATTCAGTGGTTAGAGCACCAGCCAGAGCACCAAGGGTCAAGGGTTTGACTCCTGGTCAAGGGCAGTACCTGGGTTGTAGGTTCCACACCCAGCCCTATCAGGGCTGGTGCGGGAGGCAACCAATTGATGTGTCTCTCCCACATGGATGTTTCTATCTCCCTCCCTCCCTCCCTTTCTCCCTTCCTCTCTCTCAAAAAAATCAATGGTAAAAATATCCTTGGGTTAGGATTAACAAAACAAAAATTGTTTGGCCCTGGCTGCTGTGGCTCAGTTGTTTGGCTGCATCGTTACATGCACCAAAAGATGGTGGGTTTGATTCCCAGTTCAATACCCAGGTTGTGGGTTTGATCCCCAGTCTGAGTGCATACGGGAGGCAACCAGACAATGTTTCTTACTCGAATCAGTGTTTCTTTCTCTCTCCCTCTCCCTTCCTCTCTCTCTAACATCATTAAAAACATATTTTATAAATAATTTTTTGAAGCCTGGAATATTATACACAAAACTAAATAATATTGTGGTGGCTTTTAGACTGGTATACATTCAATAAATTATCTGATGACCCCTAGAATATAAGCCCCAAGATGGATTTTTGTCTGTTTTGTTCATATTTGCCTAATACATAGTAGGTTCTTATTACATATTTATTGAATGTGTGGATTTTAAATGGGTGTATTCAGGTTCTGAGCAGAGTGAAATGAAAGTATAATAACATGATTTTTAACATTGTAAAATGGAATTGATCATTGAAGATGAGAACGAGGGATTTTTGAAATCTTATTAGTGTTATTTTTTCTGTCTTCAGGTGACTTGATGGAAGGTGAGCTCTATTCTGCACTCAAGGAAGAAGAAGCATCTGAATCTGTTTCCAGTACCAATTTCAGTGGTGAAATGCACTTCTATGAGCTTGTAGAAGACACAAAAGATGGCATCTGGCTGGTTCAGGTATCAGAAACAGCGATAGAAGTGAATTTATTCTTACCAAAATAGTAACACTTCTGTGTACTTATGTCAGGTTTTTTAGACATAACTCAGTTCTCATAGGGAGGCTCCAGTGTCCTCTTAAAATGTTAGGGAAAGAGAGTTGACCGCTTTGTTTAGAAACAGCAGAAGCAAATCCATTTTAGTTGTTGGATCTTCATACATATATTCCTTTTATTTAGTGGTTTGTACCATATCTCTTAATTTTTGTGAACTCCAGTTTTTAATTAAGTAACCCAAATGAACCCTACCTCTTATGAAAACTGTGAGATTTAATTAGCATATTGGAATTTTAGAGCTGTGAAGGATTTAAAAATATCTTTTATGCTTCCCAAAGTATAGTTTATGTACCACTCATGGTAAAGAGCGAGCACACATCATTTATGTATTTTAATGTAAGTTAGAAAAATCAATGTATCAAACACGTAATTTCATAAATATCATTAGGGCAAGGCTAAGGTTATTTAAATTAAAAATGTAAGTTCTTTAAAGTATCATATTAAGTAAATTACCATCATGAGTGCAGATAAAATTATGCTTATTGAACCAGGATTAAATTTCAAGTCCCCTAATTTCTTGTCTAGTGCTCTTGTCGTTTCACACTGGGATTGGCAAAGTTTGATTCAGGGTATAAAAATTAAAATTGCCATTGCTTTATATATCTCCAATATGACTTTCTTTCTATATGGGAACATTACTACAAAATGTGGTAGAAAAAGCTGAATTCAGAGACCTTAGTTGCAGAGCTGATTCTGTCACTGATTTGCATTATGATTGTGGATAGGTAGACTTCTGTTGCACATGGTCTCAAATAAATACATATATATCTAAAGAGGATGCGATAATACTGTAGTTCACTGGGCTAAAGGGTTAAGGTTTGGGAACTCTTCGGGTAATTACATTGGATATTCTTGACCTTTCCTTTATTTCCAATCTTTCTATTGTGTTTGACCTATTACCCTCCAGATAATTTAATTCAATAATTTTAAAAAATGAGTTTCTTGCCCTGGCCAGTGTTTCTCGGTGGTTAGAGTGTCAGCCATTTACCTACAGGTCTCTGGTTTGATTCCCGATTAAGGGCACATACCTGGGTTGCAGGTTTGATCCCTGGTCGGGTGCGTGAGGGAGGAAACCAAAGTGTCTCTCTCACATTGATGTTTCTCCCTCCCCCTCTCCTCTCTTTTCTGTCCTCTCTCCTCTCTCCCTCCAATGTGTTTCTCTCACATCATTATTTCTCTGTCTTTCCCTCTCTCTTCTCTCTCTAAAAAAAAATCAATAGAAAAAATATCCTCAGGTGAATATTAACAAAATTATTTTCCAATTCAGTTGACATACATACAGTATAAGTTTCAGGTGTACAACATAGTGATTAGACATTTATATACTTTACAAACTGATCACCTTGATAAGTCTGCTACCCGTCTGACACCATACATGGTTATTACAATATTATTGGCTATATTCCTTATGCTGTACTTTACATTTCTATAACTGTTTTTATAACTGGCAATTTGTACATCTTAATGCTTTTCATCTTTTCCCCCCATACCATCTGGGACCATCAGTATTTATGAGTTTTTTCCATTTTGTTTATTTTGTATTTTAGATTCCACATATAAGCAAAATCACATGGTATTTGTCTTTCTCTGTCTGAGTTATTTCACTTAGCATAATACCCTCCAGGTCCATCCATGTTGTTGCAAATGGTAATTTTTTCATCCTTTTTTTATGATTAAGTAATATTCCATTGTATATATGTTCCACATCTTTATCCAGTCATCTAACAGTGGGCCCTTAGATTGCTTCCGTCTTGGCTATTGTAAATAATGCGTAAACATAGGAATGCTTATATCTTTTCCATTTACGGTTTTGGATTTCTTTGAATAAATACCAGAAATGAAATTGCTGGGTCATATGGTAGTTCTATATTTAATTTCTTGAGGAACCGCTATACACTTTTTCATAGTGGCTGCACCAATTTGCAGTTCCACCAAGAGTGCAAATGGGTTCCCTTTTCTCTACATTCTAGACAACACTTCTTGTTCGTTGATTTATTGAAGGTAGCCATTCTGACAGGTGTGAGGTGAGATCTTATTGTGAATTTTGATTTGCATTTCCCTGATAATTAGTGACATCGAGCATTTTTTTCATATGTCTGTTGGCCATCTGTATGTCTTTTTGAAGAATGTCTAGTCAAGTCGTCTGCCTATTTTTTAAATGGATCATTTGTTTTTTTGATGTTAAGTTGTATGAGTTCTTCATATATTTTGGATATTAACCCTTTATCAGATGTATCATTGGTGAATATCTTCTCCCATTCAGTAGGTTGTCTTTTGCCTTTTCATTTTGTTGATGGTTTTCTTCACTGGCAAAAAAAATTTTAGTTTGATATAGCCCCATTTGTTTATTTTTTCTTTTTCTTGCTCGAGAAGATATATCCAAAAAGATATTACTAAGAGTGATGTCAAAGAGTTTACTGCTTAAGTTTTTTTCTCGGAGTTTTATAGTTTCAGATTTTACATTTAATTCTCTAATCCATTTTGAGTTTATTGTTGTATATGGTATAAGAAAGTGGTCTAGTTTCAGGCAGCTCAAATTCCACTTGGGAGAGGTAGGCACTAAATAAGTAAATATTTAATATAACATCAGTTAGTGGAAAGTGCTAAGAAGAGAAATAAGCTAGGCAAATTAGGAGACAGAGAGTGGCAAGGAATTCTCTGATAAGGTGACACTTGAATGAAGTAAAGACCAAATAATGATAGTGAATGTTAGCATTATAAATTCTAATCACTAAATTATTTTTGTCTGAAAATAGTTTTTAAACCTCATAGGTATTAATAGTTGAGAAATGACTCCTAAGAAAAATGGAATGTATTTATATGGTTTTCTGTGTGTTAATGATGCAGTAGGGCACATACACTTAATTTTTCCAGTGACCTTCAAGGTTTGCAATGTCTGGTTTGTATTCCTTGGGATTAGTGGCTTACATCTGTCAAATGGCTGGCTTGCATTGAAAGAACAGTCTCTGGCAGTACAACTGAGAAGACTGAGATTAAAACCCTGTCTTTGGCACTCTGAACTTACTGGCTAACCCAGGGGTGGGCAAACTTTTTGACTCGAGGGCCACAATGGGTTCTTAAACTGGACTGGAGGGCCAGAACAAAAGCATGGATGGAGTGTTTGTGTGAACTAACATAAATTCAAAGTAAACATCATTACATAAAAGGGTATGGTCTTTTTTTTTTTTAGTTTTATTCATTTCAAACGGGCCGGATCCGGCCCCGCGGGCCGTAGTTTGCCCACGGCTGGGCTAACCTAATCAGCACAGAAACTTTGGTGTGAGCTCTTAAAAGAAACCTTTTTTAAAAGATAGATGGATGGATGGATGGATGAATAGGTAGGTAGGTAGGTAGGTAGGTAGGTAGATAGATAGATAGATAGATAGATAGATAGATAGATAGATAGATAAAAATAGCCCTGGCCAGCATGGCTAAGTAGTTAGAGCATCTGCCTGTGCATCAGAGGGTCAGAGGTTCGATTCCTAGTCAAGGGCACATACCTGGGTTGCAAGTTCAATCCCAGTCCTGGGGCATGTTTGGGAGGCAACCAATCCATGTGTCTCTCTCCCATGTTTCTCTCTCTTCTCTCTCTTCTCTCTCTCTTTCTCTCCCCCCCCCCTCCTTTCCACTCTCTAAAAATGAATGGAAAAATATCCTTACTCCTCAGGTGAGGATTTTTAAAATTAATTAATTAATTAATTAAAAATTAAAAATATCTCCTAGAAACAGAAGAGAAATATTCTCTCGGTTACTTGTCATTCTTTCAGCTTAAATCATATTTATCTAATCTCTTGTAAAAGATAACTTTCAAGAATTAGTTTTTAACAAATTGAATTATCTTTCTTTTCTAATTATTGGTATTTTGTTTTTTATTTATTTTAAAAATATATTTTTATTGATTTGAGAGAGGATGAGAGAGGGAGCGAGAGATAGGAAACATCAATGATGAGAGAGAATTATTGATCAGCTGCCTCCTGCATCCCCCCACTGGGGACCGAGCCACATCCCAGGCATTTGCCCTGACAGGAATCAAATTGTGATCTGCTTCATAGGTTGAAGCTCAACCACTGAGCCATACCAGCCAGGCAAATTGTCGGTATTTTAGAAGAAGCTGACTTAACTTCAATTTGTCCTGTCGTTTTGTTTTGTTTTTAAGTCCGTGAAGATGCATAAATCTCGGCCAATTCAATCCTCTTCAAATTGCCTTTATTTTAGGTATCCTGTGTAAAAAATAGTTAAACACATCCCAGTTCTCTCTTTTTTAACTCCCAGTTTTCTAATATCATTTCCTCACACAGATGAATTATAGTTTCCTTTTGTATTTATTGAGGAAAAATGTAGTTAGGTGGCATATAACTGATAATTAGCACTGTAAACTTTATATACTATTTTACTGAAAGGATGTCTGCATTTACTTATTTAGGGAAAATGTGACTTTAATAAATGGGTATATGACTTCGCTGTTCCATCACTTGGTCATTTCATTATTTTTCTGAAATGGATTGATTGGCAATCTAGATCAGGAGTCCTCAAACTATGGCCCGCGGGCCACATGCAAATACAATATTGTATTTGTTCCCGTTTTGTTTTTTTACTTCAAAATAAGATATGTGCAGTGTGCATAGGAATTTGTTCGTAGTTTTTTTTTTAAACTATAGTCTGGCCCTCCAACGGTCTGAGGGACAGTGAACTGGCCCCCTGTTTAAAAAGTTTGAGGACCCCTGATCTAGATTATCTTTTTTGGTAACACTCCATGTGGAATGACACTACAAAAGGAAAAGGACTTTCTATAATATATTTAATTCACCTTATATTCCTTGCTAGAGGCCTGGCGCATGAAATTCATGCACAGGTAGGATCCCTAGGCCTGGTCTGCAATCAGGGATCAGGGCCAATCTTCCCCGACTGCCATCAGCCGGCTCCGCCCCCCACCGTCCATGTCCGCCACCACCCACCCACAGTCCCCTGTTCCCCATCGGGCAATTGGAGCCTGCCAGCCTGTTGACCGTTCCCACCTGCTCACTGACCCCGCTGCCAGTCGCCCTCTGTGTGGGGGGTGACTGGCGGGGCGATCGGGGCCCTGCTCCCTAGCACCCGCCTTGGCCTGGCGCCACCCACATTTGCTGCTACCTACCCCTGGTTCCCTGTTCCCCATCGGGCAATTGGAGCCTGCGGGCTGGGGGCAGCTCCTGCGTTGAGCGCCTGCCCCTGGTGGTCAGTGCGCGTCATAGCAACTGGTCGTTCCGCTATCCGGTCAATTTGCATATTATGCTTTTATATATATACTAGAGGCTCAGTGCACAAAAATTTGTGCACTCGGAGGGGAGGGGGAGCCCCTCAGCCCGGCCTGTGCCCTCTCGCAGTCTGGGACCCCTCAGGGGATGACCACCTGCTGGCTTAGGCCCGCTCCCCGGGGGATTGGGCCTAAGATGGCAATCAGACATCCCTCTGGCAGCCCGGCAGCCCTCGGGGGATGTCCACTTGCCAGCGGGGAGCAGGCCTAAACTGCAGTCGTACATCCTTGGTGCTGCTGAGGAGGCAGGAGAGGCTCCCACCCCCACCGCTGTACTGGCAGCCATCAGCCTGGCTTGTGGCTGAGCAGAGTTCCTCCCATGTGAGAGCGCCCTGACCACCAGAGGGCAGCTCCTGCATTGAGCGTCTGCCCCCTGGTGGTCAGTGTGTGTCATAGTCACCAGTCATTCCCAGTCCTTCTGCTGTTAGAGTCAGTTTGCATATTACCCTTTTACTATATAGGATAGAGGCCTGGTGCACGGGTGGGGGCCGGCTGGTTTGCCCTGAAGGGTGTCCTGGATCAGGGTGGGGGTCCTGCTTGGGTGCCTGGCCAGCCTGGATGAGGGGATGATGGCTGTTTGCAGCTGGTCACACCCCCTTCAGGGTGGGGGTCCCCACTGGGGTGCCTGGCCAGTCTGGGTGAGGGGCTGAGGGCCGTTTTCAGGCTGGCGGGGGACTGAAGCTCCCAACCTCTCCTTTTTTTCTTTTTTCTTTTATTCTGGGATTTATTTACCTTCTATGGCTGTCACTGGAGCTGAGAGCCGGCTTTAGTTCTGAGGCTCAGCTCCAGCTCTGAGACCTTGGCTGCTGAAAGCAGGTATCTGGGCTTTGTTTAGCTTCTATAATTGAAACACTGTTGCAACTCCAGCTCTGAGGCCCGGCTGGTTGAAAGCAGGTTTCTGGGGATTGTTTAGCTTCTATAATTGCAACATAGTTGCTTAGAGTGCAGCTCAGAGGCCGGCAGCGGCAGGCGGGGAACCTTGTCTTCCTCCATCACTGGAGCAAGCAAGCCTCCTGTTTGCTTCAGCTGCGTGGCTGCCGGCAGTTAATTTGCATATCACCCTGATTAGCCAATGGGAAGCATGTCAGAGGTACAGTTAATTACCATGTTTTTCTATTATTAGATAGGATAGATGATTTCTACTCTATAATTCATGAGTTTATTTTCTGAATAATATATGTTAATGATCTTTATATTTTTCTCCTTAATTGAAGATATATTCATGCTCATGAATTATCCTCATGTTAAAATAGAGTATTAGGATACTCCTTTTCATGTCAAACTTTTCTATGTCTATCTTACATTCTCTATAAAATGAGGTGGAAAGAACAGCTCTTTTTCCTAACAGCTCTTTTTAACATTCTGTTATTTCCTACTTTGTTTCTAACCTAAGCTTATATCCTTCATTAGCTATTTTTCAGTTTTGTAGATTCCTTGACTCTGCTGCCACCCAATAGTCTTAGTATCACGAAACAGAGACAATTACTTTCTTTCAGGAGACTCTTAGGCAGATAGAATAGTGGATAGGCTTCTGAAATGGAAAACTTTGCTTACTTTATGGGTTTTATGGATTTAGCCTTATCTTAAGATTTCTGTTTCTGTGTTTTGACTTTTGTTCGAAGAAGGACTGTGATATTTGTTCTCTACTGGCTTTGTCACATCATAAGGAAATTTAACATCACTAGACTTGATATAGCAGTGGAAAGCAACATATTATTTGAAGTATAGCTTTAGGTCAATATTTACTGAAGTATTATGCTAGTGTATTTCCTGCTTGGCTGAAAAGAGTTAATAGCTGTTTTAAAAGTTGTTCACCTTTGCTCCTAGACAATAGTTTTGTCCAGGAAGATTCTAACCTATTTATTCCTTTCTTGACATTATTCCAAAGGTGAAATATATCCAGCTACTTTATTCTTTATTTTGTATTGGTCAAAAACTTTTATGTTTTCTCATAGAGAAAGCTTGTGAGAATACAAAAAAAAAAATTAAATGCCACTGAGTTTTGTTTTTGTCAATCACTCATACTCATTTTTAATGACTTCATACAATTTGTGTATAAATGTTTAGGTTGGTCTATAATTTTGAAAGTGGAATCTCTCTGTTAAAATGAATTACTGAGAGATGCAGAAAATATCATAGCACAACACTCGTGTTCTGTGCAGTTGTTAATTTAGCCTAGATGTTGTCATATGGGGATTAACAATATTAAAAGGCATATGTCAAATGTTCTGATTAGTAATAAAGCCCACCTCTAAAATACATGTGTAGGCAAAAGTCTGTGGCTTTTTCTTATATCAATGTAGCATCTGTAGTACATGTGGAAGAGAATAGGCAATAACCTGAAGCCCAGTTTTTCCTTGTAAGTTTAACTGGACTACATAAGGTTGACGTCAGAAAATATGGGCACTTGGCATCACATACTGTCCAACCCAGTTCCATCCAGTGATATGTGCTGCAGCCAACTCATGCTGTGTCATGAAGGGTGATTGTTAACATCTCTTCCCAACTCCATATGTAGAGATGTCATGTTGCTAACGTGAAGTCGGCCATCTGGGAGTATTTATACTAAGGAAATCAGCAAATCAGAGCTTCCTTTTTCTTCTGAAGAACTGGTTATTAAACATTTACCAGCAAACTACTGTTTTCATCCATTCGTCCAACCATCTAACAAATATATAAACCTTGTGATAAGCACTGAAGACACAAATGTGAATAACATATAGTCTATGCCATAAAACAGCTTACAGTTTGGTTTACTAAAATGTGTGGGGCAGTAAAAATCTTAGTATATAATTTATTATCTTTCCCAGCTGAGTTAGATGGTCCATTGTGGTGCTAGCATCTTAAAGGATCCTAAAGAAGTCTATTACACAATGAAGGAACCTAGGAAAATTGCAGTAGTCTTTTTCTGGGAAAAGTGTATTTTTAAATATACTGGATTGGAAGTCTTTATGCCAGACGAGGGTTAAAGACATTGATGCTCAATTACATAGCAAGGAACTATTTATGCTAGTGTTTGTCCAGGAAACATTCCAGATGACAAGTTGTTGGGGAAGGCACTTTCATTATAACAGTAATAAAAAACTTGGAAACTTCAGAGAACCTGTATAATCAGAGAAAGAGAATGAGTTACTAAAACATTAAAAGCTGAAATTGTTGGGTTCAACATAAATATTTAATCAATACCAAGTGAGTTAGGCTAGCTGCACTAGACTAGCTTCAGGAAATACAATGGTGAGGAAGTGTTGGGATGCCAATTAGACTTGGGAAGTGGGTGAAAAGATAGCTTCACTTCTAGCCTGTTGCCAAGTCTGTCGCAGACTTAGAACTCAGGCTGTACTTTTACCTAGTTTTTTCTGGTCTCTGAAAATATTCCTTAACAGAGACTGCAACATCCTTTCTGAACTGCCAAGAAATATGATCCCCTCTTAATAAGACCAGCAGTGTGAGTGCCTTTCAGAATTATTGTGCATACTTTTTGTTATAAGCAATAGTTGGGAACTCTTACTGGTGTGACACAAAAGTAATAGGCTTACAGTGTTTTGTTGTGCCATGTGACTCAGCCAGATGAGTTACTTTGTGAAAATATTAAGATTTCTAGCCCTAACCGGTTTGGCTCAGTGGATAGAGCGTCGGCCTGCAGACTGAAAGGTCCCAGGTTCAATTCTGGTCAAGGGCATGTACCTTAGTTGCGGGCACATCCTCAGTAGGAGGTGTGCAGGAGGCAGCTGATCAATGTTCCTCTCTCATTGGTGTTTCTAACTCTTTATCTCTCTCCCTTCCTCTCTGTAAAAAATCAATAAAATATATATATATTTTAAAAAATTTTTAGTGGTTGTTTAATTCAGCCTCCACCAAATTTCATTTATGCTAAGTCTCTAATTGAATAATGTAACTGTTTAGGACATTGGACAAAATAATTTCTAATTGCATAAACAACTACAGAGTCAAATAAAATGCTTTCATGCAATGCCCAGGGGATTTTTCATTTTTGTGTGGCTCTCTCAGTCAGGCATCATTAAACTCCAAAAGCATGTGTTGGAACAGCTTGCTGAATAAATAAGGCCCTGGGGTTGAACATTGTCATGTACTTGCCACAAGAGTGTTCCCACCTCTCTTCACACACTTCTGTCTGTACTGTAACCTGAGTGCCTGTGAACAATCCCCTGTCATTCCTACTTCCTTTCCTAGCCCTGGAGCTCTAAGTCTGAAAGATACCTGTGCAGTGATCAGGATCTTCACTGGAAGATGCCCCTAGACTTAGGGCCAAACCTTATATTGATTCAAGCAACCTCTTGATTAATCCCTTAATGCAATGTCATTTTAAAGACAGACCTGAAAATGTTTATTTGCAGGGTTGATTAGAAAATGGGAGTGAAAGGGAGTTCTTTTAAAAAGAAGGCAGAACGGGGAGTATGGTGATCTCTTAACGCTGAGTAATCTGAAAAATAAGTTCATGATTTCTTTGTTACTTGGCAGGAAAAAGAACTACTACATTGACTCCTGAGTGGTAGGGAAAAAAAGAAAAGAAATGCTTGTCTTGCTTGATCTCCCTTATTCTTCAAGTAAAATTTATACAGCACCTTTGGACTGTAGAAAAATTTGAAAGCTAGGGACTGACTTGTAACTGATGTGAACCTCCTCAGAAAGAGCCTTCATCTAATCTACTAAGATCATGTCTTCAAATTGCCCTTTTTCTGGTTACCTCAACCATCTCAGCATTTGAATAATAACTTATGCCTTCCTAAATAAGACCATTTATTGTCACTAAAAAGTACTATGTATGTGTACTTATTAAGCTTCAAAGTTATGTTACAAAATGTTACATATGTATGTATGTCTCTATAGGCATAAGGATGATACCACCAATGGTATATGGCAGGGTTTATTGGACTGTTGGCACTTACAGTGTCATTTGTCACTACCATGTGCTCTCTCTCCTTGAAATTTGTTAGACTTCCACAGATGAGGTAGCTGTGCTATCTCCCGCCTCTTCCTGGGAGTTGACTATTGGCACTCATTTCACACACTCTCCTGGGATTTCACTTCCTGGAGACTTTGTGAACATGAAAATAGCCCTTCCTTCCAGAAAGATTAGAGGCCCTCCGAGTATTGTGTTGTAATTTTGAATTAAATAGTTCTAGTAATACAGCATTCATGAAAAAACAATAACACTTGGGATATATACACCCTGGGCTTAAATCAAACAAATATTTTCAGCTTTCCTTTAGTTCCTATTTAGTTATTTGTGTTTGTGTTTGTGTTTCTTGTTGTTTTTTTAATTCTAAGTCTGAAAGATACCTGTGCAGTGATCAGGATCTTCACTGGAAGATGCCCCTAGACTTAGGGCCAAACCTTATATTGATTCAAGCAACCTCTTGATTAATCCCTTAATGCAATGTCATTTTAAAGACAGACCTGAAAATGTTTATTTGCAGGGTTGATTAGAAAATGGGAGTGAAAGGGAGTTCTTTTAAAAAGAAGGCAGAACGGGGAGTATGGTGATCTCTTAACGCTGAGTAATCTGAAAAATAAGTTCATGATTTCTTTGTTACTTGGCAGGAAAAAGAACTACTACATTGACTCCTGAGTGGTAGGGAAAAAAAGAAAAGAAATGCTTGTCTTGCTTGATCTCCCTTATTCTTCAAGTAAAATTTATACAGCACCTTTGGACTGTAGAAAAATTTGAAAGCTAGGGACTGACTTGTAACTGATGTGAACCTCCTCAGAAAGAGCCTTCATCTAATCTACTAAGATCATGTCTTCAAATTGCCCTTTTTCTGGTTACCTCAACCATCTCAGCATTTGAATAATAACTTATGCCTTCCTAAATAAGACCATTTATTGTCACTAAAAAGTACTATGTATGTGTACTTATTAAGCTTCAAAGTTATGTTACAAAATGTTACATATGTATGTATGTCTCTATAGGCATAAGGATGATACCACCAATGGTATATGGCAGGGTTTATTGGACTGTTGGCACTTACAGTGTCATTTGTCACTACCATGTGCTCTCTCTCCTTGAAATTTGTTAGACTTCCACAGATGAGGTAGCTGTGCTATCTCCCGCCTCTTCCTGGGAGTTGACTATTGGCACTCATTTCACACACTCTCCTGGGATTTCACTTCCTGGAGACTTTGTGAACATGAAAATAGCCCTTCCTTCCAGAAAGATTAGAGGCCCTCCGAGTATTGTGTTGTAATTTTGAATTAAATAGTTCTAGTAATACAGCATTCATGAAAAAACAATAACACTTGGGATATATACACCCTGGGCTTAAATCAAACAAATATTTTCAGCTTTCCTTTAGTTCCTATTTAGTTATTTGTGTTTGTGTTTGTGTTTCTTGTTGTTTTTTTAATCCTCACCTGAGGATATGTTTTTATTAATTTTTAGAGAGAAGCATTGATTAGTTGCCTCCTCTATGCTCTCCAACTAGGAATCAAACCCATAACCTTTTTTTTTTTTTTTTTTTTTTGGGTGTACAGGATAATGCTCCAACCAACTAAACCATCCTTCCCAGGGCTGTGGTGTGTGTGTGCGTGTGTGTGTGTGTGTGTGTGTGTATAAATATATATATTTTGTTTTTGTTTTTTACTGGTGTTAACTATTAGAAAGACTGAGAAAGAAGTCATTACATAATTTGAAGGTTCATTTACTTAGGTTAATTTAGTTTTTTTGTTTTTCTCTTAAAAAAATATTTTCTGCTCTCAATATTAATTGTGTTTGAAAGCAACTTGCATATTTGAAGTAGAAGTTCAAAAATGTAGAATTCATTATGGTAATTCTTTTTATATGTTAGAACCTTTCGTAATTTTTATGAAAGGACATGAAAGTAGTAGTATTGATTTTAGTCAAAGCATAATTTAATATAAAACATGTGTTTCACTCTTGGCTCCATAATTATACTTTTAAAAAAGTAAAATTTGAACGCATTGAACCCACAGGTGATCATTTTGAAGTAAGCTTTATTTGTATTGTTTAAAATTTTCAGAGCAGAGAAATGACTCCAAGGGCCATTTTCTTAAATCTATGAAACTTAATTCTAGAGAACAGGCCACATGGTAGAGAAAGGGATGTGGCTAGCTTTTTAATATGGCTTTGACTCCCCTTCTGTGTAACTACCACAGAATGTGGGAGTGGAATGTACTGTATTCAGTATTTTAAGTCTTGTCCAGTTGGACAGTGGCTCCTTTTATAAGAATTGCAGTTGTGATATGATGGTACAGCAAAGAAGAACTGTGAACAGAATTTTTTTTTTAAGTGAAGTTATATTAAAAATGGTTGGTTTGAGTCTATCTTAAGTTATTAATGTTTCTGTTTTTCTTTTGGGGGAAATAGGTCATAGCAAACGACAGAAGTCCCTTAGTGGGTAAAATCCACTGGGAGAAAATGGTGAAAAAGGTGTCAAGATTTGGAATACGGACAGGCACTTTCAACTGTTCTAGTGACCCCAGGTAAGTTGATTAGGCAGTTCTTAGAATCTGAGTTCTGACCAGAATTTTTAAAAATAAAGACAGTGATATTAGAAGCCTCTTTAAAATGAAAGCTAGTTCTCTCATTCAACACACTGTTAGCCACACAGATGCTTGACTAATCGTTTTTGATAAACTGGCAGTTATTTACTTTCTCTTTGCTTCTTCTGTGTTCTTTCTAGTGAGGGACACTCTTAATTGTATGTCTTCAGTCCTTTTTGTTTCACTTTTCTTTCCCAGAGAGATTTCACATTTATGGCTTTTGGCGACATCTTTGTACTTACCTAATCTTCTTCCATAATTCTGATCTCTGGTTTGCATTTTGACACTCATTTTCATGTGCTCTACCATCATCCCTAATACATTGTGTTCCCTCAACCTAGTATCCAAATTCAGATTCATCCTCTTTTTCTTTAATAAACCATGTGCCCTTTCTACCTTTCCTTTTCTATCTTTTATTGTTTGTTTTTTCTATTTTCTCAGACAAGAATCCTTACAGGCATTTTTGTTTTTCTCTTTGTCATCATCTCCAGTATTTAGTCTGTCAAATTGATTTGTTTTATTTTTTCCATTTGTTCTTTATATTGAATTTTATTTTCATTTCTAGTGCCATCAAGTTATAACTTAAATTCATCTAAATTCATCTATTCATTTAATTATCTATTGAATAAATTTTTTTTTCAAAAAAAATTTTTTTATTTGAGAGAGAGAAAGAAAGAAACATCGATAGGTTACTTCCAGTACATGCCTTGACCGGGAATCGAACCGGCAACCTTTCAGTGCACAGGTTGACGCCCATCCAACTGAGGCACACCAGCCAGAGCACAAAGATGAAGATTTCGATGCACAGCTACTTGTATCAGTTTCAATAATGTCATGTTCACGTTTCCTTTTCTTTGGAAAGGCTTCCACCTAGAGCCGTGGTTGGCAAACTGCGGCTTGCGAGCCACATGCGGCTCTTTGGCCCCTTGAGTGTGGCTCTTCCTAAGCCTTAGGAGTACCCTAATTAAGTTAATAACAATGTACCTACCTATATAGTTTAAGTTTAAAAAAATTGTCTCTCAAAAGAAATTTCAGTCGTTGTACTATTGATATTTGGCTCTGTTGACTAATGAGTTTGCCGACCACTGACCTAGAGTAAGAACTGTTCTTGTTATAGAAGCTGTGCTTAGTCAGGGTTAGTTGTTTCTTCTTTTGAGGATTATGGAGATATAGAAGAACTGGCCAGGGAATAGAGTTATTCAGCAAGTGTTTTAATCATATTTTGAATAATTTAGTCATCATTTTGATCTCGGATTTTTAAAACACCAAAACTCTCTACTCCACTGTCTGTGTTCTTTTTTTCTTTTTCTTTTTTTTTTTTATCTTCACTCACGGATATTTTTCCATTGATTTTTAGAGAGAGTGGAAGACAGAGGGAAAGACAGAAATATTGATTTGAGAGAAACTCATTGGTTGGTTGCCTCCCGCTCGTGCCCACAGGGCCCAGCTGGGGAGGAGCCTGCAACTGAGGTACATGCCTTTGACCGGAATTGAATCCAGGACCCTTCAGTCCGCAGGTCGATGCTCTATCCACTGAGCCAAACCAGCTAGGGCTGTGTTGCAAGCATATCAAACTCGCAACCGGCTGTAGTGTGTAGTTCCTTCTCTGGGTGGTTTCAGGACAGCCTCCTCTGGTGTGCCAGTCCCATTGTACAGCAGTACTTTCTTGACCTTTTTCGCCCCATGAGACTTCCGGGCAGTGTCTGACTCCTTCCATAGCAGAATTTTTAATTTTTGTACTTGAGTATCCAGCTTGCCTGGCCATAATTCCCTTCATTCCCCCAACAAGGGATCTAGCTCAGATAGCTGTACCTTTCAGGTCTATACTCCCTTTTTTTCTTTTTTGAGAAAGTAGAAAATGAAATGAATATATATCTTGTAGGGGATGAGGGTAGGGTTAGAGAGATTAGGGGTATTGAAGAACAAATGGGAGGACATTGGAATTGCAGGAAGCTAAGTGGTAAACAGGGCGGTGTATAGTGAGATTATCAGGGATGGAGGACCATGGAATAAGCAGTGAAGGAAAGATTGGAGGAAGGCCAAGATGACCAATGACTTCATCTGAAGAAACGGCATTATATAAACAGAATACCAATGCCACACCAGAAACTCAAGTACCAAAACTCATAAGCCATGTTTTCTATCATTTTTAGTCTTCAAATTCTCTAAGAGATCTCAAAAATTTTACTTTAAAAACTAGAGGATATTTTCATGGTGTTGTTACTGAATTTATTCAGACCTTTAAAAAGCTTTTTTTTTAAATTGGCAATAAACATTTTTATACAGATAAAAAATAATATAACATTCTTGAAAAATAATATTTACATTTGCCTTTATTTCTAGCAGTAAAGTTTAAATTAATATGATATACTTTGTGTATTAGATTTTTTTAGAATGGTGTTTAGATATATATATATTAGTAGCCTGCTGTTTTATAAGTATATAACATTCTTTAAAAATAATATGTACATTAGGCTTTACTTCTCTTTAGCAGTATAGTTTAAATTAATGATATACTTGATTTGTTTATTTTATTTCTTTAGAACTGTGCTTAGATAAATAAGTATTAGAGTTTTTTCCAAGTCTGGAAACATTTAATTTGAAAGGTCATGATAACATGCAGAATTATTTTTTCCTGGGTACTCTTAAATTCCATCTGTAATGATGAACCTTAAAACTATCATTTAGCTCTGAACTGAAAAGAAAGCACATAGTACATTTGTTTTCTTGCATGAAAAAATAATATACACTAAAACTGCCTGTTTTATGGACTAAGGTTTTCTATTAGAAAGGCTGTTGTTCCATTTATAACACAAATCAGAAGCCAAATATTCTCTGAAGTGGTTTCAAAGATAAAAAGAATGACCAAGAGAAGAAATGTGTCATCATAACTACCATATGCAATTAAAAAAATAAAGCTATTTAAAGATATTTAAGATTAAATAAGGCAGTTATCTATATATGTATTTAACTTGCTGATTTGAGGGGTAAAAATATAATTAATATCAATGAATTATTATTTTGCATTAGAAAAATACCTTGTTAAGGGATAGAACATATTTTATTTTTTAGGATATATAATTCTAAAACCATTTCAGTTAAAGCAATATTGATTTTAATGGAATCTGATCTTGTTAAGGAAGTGAATCAACTCAACAAGAAGCTGAGTTATGGTCTATGATTCTGAGTCACCCAGATCATTTCCCAAAGTCATCACTAACCTTGTCTTTATGACAGAACATGCTGTCTTTACTTTATTACCATCCATTTACAAATCTGTAACAAACAAAATGTATCAACAGACAGTTGTTTGTACTAAAAAAAAATGTATCCACATGGTAACCCCCTGCCTCCCCCAACTTCATTAAAGTACATTTATATAATTTAAAATTCCACAGGGTAGGTTTTTGGGAAAAAAGAAAAAAAAAAAAACTTTTTTTTTTTTAAAGAAAACTTTCATTTATTATCTCACCACTGTAATACAACAGCCATTTTTATTTTTTAGTATTCCCTTTCATTTGTTAATCTAGTTTTTTTAGAGGAGAAGGATGTCACAATTATTATAGTAAGAATCAGTCCATTTTCAAAGGGATTGGAGTCATGACAATTTAATTTTAGGTAATTTTTTTGTACTTACTCTGTTATAAAATGGGGTCATAGTTAGACTGAATCTCTTCTTAAACTGAAAACTTACTGTCTTTGTTTCCTCTTTGTTAAACACTCCTCTTCATGGTCTTCTTTAAAGAGATGAGAGACTGCAAAACAATATGGAACTTGCTCTTTTCTAGATGAGCTTTTGTGCACGTTACTTTTAACTGCCTGTGTGCATCAGGCATTATGATGGGTGTTTGGTTAATAAATGGGTACAGCATGGCTCCTATCCTCAGAGAGCTTGCATTCAAGTCAAGGACTCGTGCTGTAGGATAATCGATTTTCTTCTCTCATCTTTGCTCATCTGAATCTTCAAGACCTACTTTAGTTCCCAAACTTTTCACAAAATCTTCACCAGTTCAAACTTCCAATGATATTCCATTTTCTGAACTTTTTCTTAACATTATTTAGTAATGGAATATATATAATTTTATCCTTGTTTTGTTTCCTTAATATGATTTTAAATTCCTGGTGAGCAGGAATTATTTTTCTATTATCTTTTGGATCTTATCGACACTAATGCAGTTAGTAGGTTCATAATAGATGCTGAAGTATTTGCTGATTCCTTGACTTTTCAAGCTACACTTTCTTAAAAAGAGAGATAAAACAAAAAAACTACAAAAAGAGAGCTTACTTTTCAAACTCTTGTACAAACTGTGAGATATTGATATTACTATTGATTTTGTAGAGGTTATTGGGTTTGGGGGAGAGGGTATCTTTCAAATGCTAAAGAAATTTGTCAGGAGAAGACAGATTGTTTGCACAATACTGAGGAAGCTTATCTAGCAGCCCAGCTGTTTATTTACAGTTTCCTCTCTTATAGATACTGCAAGAGAAGAGGCTGGGTACGATCCACACTCATTATGTCTGTCCCACAAACAAGTACTTCTAAAGGGAAAGTCATGCTTAAAGAATACAGTGGACGCAAGATTGAAGTAGAACACATTTTTAAGTGGATAACTACTCATGCAGCTTCTCGGATCAAAACCATTTATAATGCTGAACATTTAAAAGAAGAATGGAATAAAAGTGATCAATATTGGGTAAAAATATACCTGTTTGCAAACCTTGACCAACCCCCAGCTTTCTTCTCTGCACTAAGTATAAAGTTTACTGGAAGAGTTGAGTTTATTTTTGTTAATGTGGAAAATTGGGACAACAGGAGTTATATGACAGATATTGGTGTATATAACATGCCATCATACATACTTAGAACTCCTGAAGGAATTTACAGATATGGAAATCACACAGGTGAATTTATATCCCTTCAGGCCATGGATTCATTTTTGCGCTCATTACAACCTGAAGTAAACGATTTGTTTGTTTTGAGCTTGGTTCTAGTTAACCTTATGGCTTGGATGGACTTATTTATCACACAAGGAGCTACCATAAAGAGATTTGTGGTTCTCATAAGCACTTTAGGAACATATAATTCTCTATTAATTATTTCCTGGCTACCAGTGTTGGGCTTTTTACAGCTCCCTTACTTAGATAGCTTTTATGAATATAGCTTAAAATTGTTGAGATATTCTAATACAACCACACTGGCTTCATGGGTAAGAGCGGACTGGATGTTTTATTCTTCACACCCAGCCCTGTTTCTCAGTACATACCTTGGACATGGTTTACTAATTGATTACTTTGAGAAGAAGAGACGACGCAACAACAATGATGACATCAATGCCAATAACTTAGAGTGGTTATCAAGTCTATGGGACTGGTACACCAGCTACCTCTTCCACCCGATTGCTTCTTTTCAGAACTTCCCTGTGGAATCTGATTGGGATGAAGACCCCGACTTATACTTGGAGCGATTAGCTTTCCCTGACCTTTGGCTTCACCCTTTGATACCAACTGATTATATAAAAAACTTGCCAATGTGGCAATTTAAGTGTCTGGGAATCCTGTCTGAAGAGGAAATGTCAGCGAGTTCTCACGATATTGAAAATGACTCAGATGTCGAGAGCACAGACACTTTTAACAGTGAGAAGGAAGTATTTGAAGATAAACAAAGCATAGTTCACAATTCTGTAGGAAGAGTAAGTCACTGTGGTGCTGAGGCTTGTTCATGTGCCAATAATTATTGTCAGACCAGCCTACATGAAAGGAAAGGGAGGTCATATGGATCATATAACACTAATGAAGATATGGAACCTGATTGGTTAACTTGGCCTGCTGATATGCTGCATTGTACTGAATGTGTTGTTTGTCTAGAGAATTTTGAAAATGGATGTTTGCTA
This sequence comes from Myotis brandtii, assembly GCF_000412655.1. NCBI lineage: Eukaryota > Metazoa > Chordata > Mammalia > Chiroptera > Vespertilionidae > Myotis > Myotis brandtii. Next base: position 230,397 of record NW_005354058.1, on the reverse strand, counting down.
ATGGGGTTGCCTTGTGGTCATGTATTCCATCAGAATTGCATTGCGATGTGGTTGGCTGGGGGCCGACACTGTTGCCCTGTTTGCCGGTGGCCTTCTTATAAAAAAAAGCAGCCATATGCACAACATCAGCCCCTGTCAAATGATGTCCCATCTTAACCATGTGCAATTTGTCCTTTATAAGCTTTGAGTATCTTCAGCTTGCCTTTTTAATGTTAGTCACAATGTTTTTGTGGTTTGAAGTTTAGTTTAATGTTAGTGCAGTGACAGGAAATACACATTATACTAATGTTGATGACAATTATTTGGTTGCCTGTGTGTCAATTGAATGCATACTTAATTGTAAAGATTTTTATTTACAACATTGGCAATTGAGAAGTTAATGTTTTTTGTAAGCACAAAATGATAGAAATTTATCCTAGCAAGATTTATAAAGTAGGATCAAATTCTAATGAAATTGAGGCAGTTTCTTATTCTAAATGTTTCCTCCCTTTTTACAATCTCTGTCCAGCATCTCTTGGTTAAATAATGTATGCTCTGAGACATGAAATTAAAACAGACTATGAAATAAATTATTTTAAAACCAAAAGATTATAACTTTTCCAATGTTAAATTGTTTTTTATAAGGTGGCTGAATTTTATAGCATTTTATTGATTTGTTTTACAGATAAAGCAAATATGATTCTTGACTCGTGGGGAAAGTAAAGGCAGAAATTATGTGCTAACACTGCCCAGAGGTGATGTTAGTCAATCTTATAGGTTGATTAGCTTTAATGGGAAGGAATTTTATGGTGGGCTTTTTTTATGATTGAAATCATTTATTAGTATTTACCATATCTAAATAAAATCAACTATAGTAATTAGCCTCACATAGATTACTTTTTATCTTTTTCCTGCTTTTATTTTGAAATATTTCAAAACTACAGAGACATTGGGAAACACAGTAAAATGAACATTCATTTCTCTAATTCACCAAGCATTTACATTCTATTACATTTGCTTTCTGTCCACTCTGTATATATTTATCTTTTTTCTTTCTTTGGTTGGTTTTCTTTTTCCTGATCCCTTTGAAAATAAACTTTAGTCTTCATGGTGCTTTATAGCTAAATATATCATCACCTATCTCCCAAGAGCAAAGGCATCTTTTTTTAACATAACCAGCATACCATTATCATACCTAACGAATTTAACATCTAATATCTAATACATAATCTATATTACCCAATTGCTCCCAAAATAGTTTTTATATCTTTGTGTTCTTGTTTTGTTGTGAACTGGGCAAGGTTTATGCATTGAGTTTAGTATCCTTCCATTTCATTTTTTCCTCTAGAGCAGTTCTTCTTCCTCTTTTAAAAGTTGTTTTTAATTTTTTCTATGCCTTAACTAATACATTTTTTAAGAGCACAGACTAGTTGGCTAATAGAATATTCTGCATTCTGGATTTGTTTTAGTGTTTCTTCATGATTAGATATAAATTAAAGATTTTGCCTAGATTAAATGTACTTCCCATTTGCTTGACATCTGGAGGCACATGATGTCAGTTTGTCTCACTTTATCTTAAGAACCTGTGAGGCCATGTGAATATCATGTTTGTCAATAACCTTTAGCTAGCCGGTTTGGCTCAGTGGATAGAGCATCGGCTGCCAATAACCTTTAGCCGGTTTGGCTCAGTGAATAGAGCATCGGCCTATGGACTGAAGGGTCCCGGGTTTGGTTCCAGTCGGGGGCACATGCCCAGGTTGCAGGCTTGAGCCCTAGTAGGGGAATGCAGGAGGCAGCCAATCAATGATTCTCTCTCATCATTGATGTTTCTATCTCCCTCTCCCTTCCTCTCTAAAATCAATAAAAACATTTAAAAAATAACCTTTAATCAAGTATTTTAATATCTATTGATTATTAACCTGGATCAGTTATTAAACAGGAGTTGTAACGGGGCTTTTCTCATTTCATCCTTTATTCTACATTTAGCTGGCATTTTTGTGTGTGTGAAGAAGAGTTTCCATTTTCCACTTTTCTTTCACATTTGAATGTTACTGTGGACTCACAGATTATTTTTATATTCAATGTGTCAAAATTCGTTATTCTTGTTGATGCTCAATTCATCCCAAATTTGGTGAGAGTCCTTCTAAGCCAACTCTTATATCCTATTGGCATTTCCTTGCTTTTTGATGCAAGGTGTTTCTGGCTCATTTTGCAGTTTCCCTAGCCCAGCCCTGTAATCAAGCCATTTCTTCAAAAGGCCCACGTTTCATGGTGAACTTTTATTGACTGCCCCCCAAAACAGCAAGAAAAATTATCATCCTGGATTGCTGCTGAAATGTTTCTTCATGGTGCACTGAGCCTCACTTTCATACACTAATGGAAATAGTGAAGATCAACAGTAACTTTGTATTAATCTTTGGGAACTTCTTTAAATTTTAAAAAGGGCAAACACTGTGCTGGCCAGTGTGGCTCAGTTGGTTCAGCGTCGTCCTGTGCACCGAAAGGTTGCCTGTTGCATTCTGGTCAGGGCATGTGCCGGGTTTTGGGCTCAATCCCCAGTAAGGGTCATGTAGGAGGCAGCAGGTCGATTTTTCTCTCACATGTTTTTTCTCTCTCTCTCAAATCAATAAAAACATATTTAAAAGAAAAAAAAGGGACACTCTGCTCCTTGTGTTCTAATTTTACTTTTGAAAAAAAGTAATTGTGTTATTGTAAATGTTAGTGTTTCCCAGAGTTCTACCATTGGTCCACTTCTCTTTTCTCTCATGTATTCAATGGATGTCCCAAATCTATACGTCCAGGCAAAGGCCTTTCTCCAGATCTTCAGTTTTAATTTTTTTAATCTTTTTTGTTTGTTAGTTAATCCTCACCTGAAGATATTTTTTCCATTGCTTCTCAGAGAGCATGAAAGGAAGGGAGGGAGGGAGGGAGAGAGGGAAACATTGATATGAAAGAAACATTGACTGGTTGCCTCCTGCATGTGTCCCAACCAGGTTGGGGAGTGAACCTGCAACCCAAGTACATGGCTTTGGGAATCGAACCCGTGATCCTTTGGTGTGCAGTCTCTAACCACTGGGAAACACTGGCCAGGGCAAAATCTCCAGTTCATATACAGCTGTCTGCTAAACAGCTCATCCTGGATGTTTTTAAGTACTTAGTAAGTGTAACAGCTTTCATTCTCTCTGCACTTTCCGTCCTCTCACGGTCCTGATTTCAGCTAATGGTCATATACATACAATATTGTCCATTATGAAATGTACACACAAGTATAGACATTTTAAAAGGCAATTAAACATTATCCCCCATCCCCGGGCACACCACATTTTGAAGACTACTAGACTAGAAGATAAACCAGTCTCCTTAACACTGGCTTTCAAGGCCCTGCATAATCTATTAATGGCCCACCTCTTAGACTTATTAGGACATTTTGCTTGTCACTCCAGGGCATGCTCTAGTTTTTGTCAGCTTGATGCTTTGCTATATCCCTTCTGCCTGGATATTCTTAACTCTTCCTCTCTGCTTTAGCTAGATCCCACTTTCTCCAGGAATTTTACACCTTCCTACCCATCTTGTTCCCCAACAGGCTTATAGAGAGACAAAGGTACCTTTACAGTGAAAACTCAAGTGGCTGTCACCTTACTCATGTGGTCAAATTTAGCATCACTAACAATGGAGCAAACTGATATGTGCCCTTCCTCTATATCAGAGAAACCTTGCCCTTTCCTGGTGTGTGTGTGCCCTTCTTATATCCCAGGGATACCTTGTACATGCCTGTTATACTTGGCTGCATTGTATTAAAACTGCATGCATCTTTTTTTATTCAGGTTAACTCCCTTAAGGTAGGAACTGGGCTTTATTCTTCTAAATATCCACAGTCATGGTGTAAAGAAGAGGTAATACCTCTTGAATGTTAGACATGCAATAAGAAATGTTACAATAAGGTCACAGAGAAAACAATTGCCAGAGGTTCAGGTTCATCCTTAATTGTTTAGCATAGCAAGTAATGCTTTTATCAGATTTTCCTGGAAGTGGAGAATTGAAGGAAATATTTGAGGTTCACAGACTCTAAACTTTCACTGTGTTTAAAAGGAGTGTTTGAATTCTTAGAGCAATTGAATTTAATGAACTACACATTCCAAGTATGTGGGTCTTGTAGTTACTGAACTCCATGGTTAATTGTAATAGTAGGTCACATTCTTGTTCTGCTCAAGACTTTTCCCACTATCTAATGATTTCTTGTGTCTTTTGTTTCTTTAAGGATAATAAGCTTCCTGAAGGCAGGAGCAATGCTACAATCTACTGTTAATCCTTAACATATTAGACTCAGAGTAGATATTCAGTAAGTAATTGGTGGCTTGAATTTTTAAAATCTTAAAAACTAAAATATTTTTCCCTTTACCAAACTTTTTACTACCCATCTAGTAATGTAGTGTAGTGTAGAGAAGATAAAACAAAAGATTATATTTTTAGTGCCCATTTGTAGTGACAAAAATACCGAAATTTTTGGCCTGCTCCGAGTCAAAAATTCCAAATTTTCTTTTTCCTGTAGTTACATACTTCTTTTCATCTCTTCTTTAGATTATTTCTCTTTAGATTATTTCAGAGCCTGAAAGATTATTCATGTAATCTTTCTCTTTACTCCCACATTTTCCCTTTGGCTATTTTATTCCTCAAAACTACCAAAGGGACAAAAGGCAGAGAGAGGACAAGTGTTGGGTCCTTTTAGCTATTGAATCTGATGAAAATTTTAGAGTAAAAAAAAAAGGAAATTTAATTCTTAAAATTATATTTTTAATCACCTGTGCTTTAACCATTTTATTCTTTATTGTCGATAATTTAAGGATATTGATTTATGATCAATTTAGGCAATTTCTTTCCTTAACTTTTTTTTAATACTATCTTCTCACCAAAAGTTTTTATTGGTTCATATATACATCATTTTACTTCCTAATATCACTGTGCAACAGGTGCAACAGAAGGAGATCCCACTTATTGGAACCAGCTAGAATTGTCAGAGATATTAATCATGCTCTGTTAACCGTGATTGTTTTATTCTGATTAAAGAAGGCACATTCTAACCTGGCTGGGAGCTCATCTGGAAACGCAGCCCATCCTCCCCAACAGGGAGCTGTCTATTATGGAAAGATTAACAACCTTGTTGCAGAAATCATAGACAGAAACCATAGCTGGCCCCTTTGAAGACCCCCAGCCTTTGCATACCCGCAGGCCATTACAAATCTCCAGCCTCATTACCTGTAAACTGCCCTTTTGGCATACCCTTTTTGTCCGTTTCCCCATGTAATCTTTTCCTTCTACCCATACAAGCAGCTGGCTTGTGGTGGAGGGCAAAGCAGATTTTTGTTGTTACCCTGCTGCTCACCCATATTGCCCGCAGTATTGGAATAACCGCTCATATATGATTCAACCCTGCCTCTGCTTAATTGGCTCAAGTAGTGACAGGCAGCACGAACCCATTGATTGTCCGTTTACAAGAACTCAGGACAACCAAGATACGTAGTTAAAGATGTGACTAGGACACAGCTTTCAAGTTTGAATGTCTTCAGGGCCCAGGGAAACAGAGTTTGAGTAAGGAGCCGTGGGAGCAACAATGTGTATGCTCTGCCTAAATGTATTCAAATATTGTTTTAGAAGATCGTATCAGCAAATCAAAGCTGATGGGAGCCTCTTTGTATAACATTCTATCTTGCTCAGGGCTCTTTCTACCATATTTTTGCTTAGAATTGTGTTTGTGGAAAAGACAGCTATAGGGAAATGCCTGTTGTAAAAAGTATGTTGCTTTTTATGTTGGTGCTAAATTGCATACTTGTTATTGTCAATTCCTTTTAGTTTATGTGCATGATGGGATAATAGGAGCTTGAATATTCTTACTTACAGTCTTTTAAAATATACTCTTAGTATTGACATAGAGGATACCTAACTGAATTTATAGCATACACGACTTAATTAACAAAAGTAAGCTTAAAAATAGAAAGGCACCCAAAAAAGATGTAAAAGTTCAGGTACTAATGTTTTCTTTTTTTATTTGTTTATTTTTGTTTTTTTTTTCAAGCTTTATTGAGATATACTTGAAATATAGCATCATGTGAGTTGAAGGTGCACAATGTGTTGATTTGATACATTTATATATTGCAATATGGTTACCACTGTAGCATTAGCTAACTCCTCCATCACATCACATAATCACCATTTCTTTTTCTGTGCCAAGAACATTTAAGATCTACTCTATTAGCAACTTTCAAGTATATAATACAATATGGTTAACTACAATCACAATGCTGTGCATTACATCCCCCAAATTTATTCACCTTCTAACTGGAAGTTTGTACACTTTGACCATTTCCCTTTTTTACTTTTTGATCCCACATAGAAGTGATATCATACAGTTTTGTCTTTCTGTCTGACTTATTTTACTTAGCGTAATGCCCTCAAGTTCCATGCATGTTGTCACAAATGGCAAGGTTTCCTTCTTTCTCACGGTTGAATAATAGTCTGTTTATATAGAGAGATACTAAGTCTTCTTTCCCCATTTATTAATTGATGACATCTAATATTTTTTATACACATCTACTGAATGAATGAAGAGCCATGCAGACGCTTACTTAGAGAAAATGTATTTTTACTGTACATAGAATTTGAATGGCTTGGTGACCTAGCTTCCTACTCTATAGAATAGAAGCTCCATGTAAAGAGACTATGGAGTAGGGGTGGATCCTGCTAAAGGCAGGCCAGGCAAAGAAGGTATTGTTACAATAGTTTGATGGCAAGGGATAAAAGTATTAAGGAGGGGGGAAAAAGACCAAAACACAAAACAGGAGTGTGTGGCCAGGGAGTGCAATGGAAAATAATTTCCTGAGAGGATATCACTGACTTGCCAAGAATAACTCTGTGTCATCACACACAAAAACATTTTACTAGTACTATCTGCAAAAGAAGTCAGAAAATTCATTTTATGATATTCAAAATTGTTAACTGTAGAACACTTTAACAATGTGAAAAGTTTCTGTTTCTTGGAAAACCCATTTAGAGGCCCAGAAACCTTGTTCCTTGTCTCCCTTAGAAAAGGTTAATGCCTAACAGTCTTACTTGTTTTGCCATAAACTATGCCATCGGTTGTACATTAGAAAAATAACTTTCATACACAGTGTCACACAGTCAGTGTCACAACTATTAGTAAAATCCCTTGCTCTTTCCATTTGGTCATGCACTTTGAGACCACTGTCTATTTGTTGATAAAGCAGAATCTGCTGACATTTTTCCACGGGGGTAATTTATTTGGAGCTTTCTTAAGTCCTGTCACAAAGACAAAGCAGGGTCTCAGACACAGCAAAAGTGAAATGAGAATTCTGATATTTCCAGGGCTGCTTCTGTTTTTATTGTTTAAATGTTCTCCGTTTCAGTTTACTTAATTCCTGGGCCAAGTTGCTAAAACAACAGGTTTCTGGAACAAAATACCTCAAACTGACTCTTGGCTTTCTTGCCAGAGGCTGGTATAGGAGACACCTCTTAAAATGCCAAACACAGCAATATCTTGGGCTTTTAAAACAGCAGAGTTCAAATGATTTGTTAGTATAGAACGTGGTGGACTGTGACCAATTTTGATGTGTATTGCTTTACTTTGCTTTAAAACACCTCATTTTGTTTGATGAGAAAAAAAAAAGAATGTAGTTCTTACAGTTTTCCTGATTAAAATACTAGAATCTAAGTGTTGGAAGCAAAGGCCGTGTTCTCCAATCTTCTATCTTAATTTAGATTGTTGATGTCCCTGTAATGACTCAGTTGGCACACTCATCACCTAACAAAAAGCATGCTACATTAGCAAAAGTCTATAAACAGTCCACCTGCCAGGACCCACAGAAAAGCGTGCAGTTAACTGGCAATGTAGCAACAGCAGGTGCTGAAAGCCAAGATTTGGACACTTAGTTGGACACTCCCTGTCACCACCTTTGGGAAAGAGAATGACTCAGGAGTTTACCTGTTGAAAAAACTTAATTTGAAATATAAATAAATATTTACATTAACTCATCACACTGATACGTATTTAACCAGGATTTTTATTCAGAGAAAAACCTGTGAACCATAAGGTATTATATTTACATACTCAGGAGTTCAGCTCCAAACTCATTCTATTATCCTGTATATCCATCTCCAAAGCAGGGAACAGAAGACATGAGAGCAGTTTCCTTCTGCCTCAGCCAAGCATATTCTCTGCCGTTACCGAGTGAAGGCAGACTTCATGGCTATGGAAAGGATGAGAGGTAATATGACCCAAACAAAAGAGAGTTTACAGCATAATGTGCACCAGACAGGGTTATACAGAAACTGGAGAAACAACCCTTTACGTTTTCAGAGTTTTCTAAGGGCTAAAAACGACTGCAATAACTCATTCAGTTATATTCCTTTAACTCTAAGGAGAAATTAACTGACTCATTTAGGGGGAAATATATGTGTTTTATTTAGAATCTGGTAATCAGAGACCTGGAGTTTGTTTAAACAGCTTGGAGTTTTTAGCCAAGGAGAATGTGTTGTTAACTACGTTGCTTACTTATCTGAGAATTATTCCATAGTCTGAATGCATACTAGTGTTTCCTGAAATATCTTATTCCTACAGGGCAAACCAAAGGTGGGAAGTGGGAAAGGATTTTGATACCTCATAACAGGTACTAATCAATTAAAAAGGAGAGGAACAGTGAAAGAAAAAGATGGAGCAAATAAATAGTGCCTTCACCATCTAGTCTTTTAATCACTTTCAGCCATTTAGGGAAAATACATTCTTTTTTTCCCTTTAGTTGACGTTTTTACAAGGGCAACATATATCCATAAAGCTATATAAACCTTAAATATGCATATTATTATTTTATCACAAAGTCAACACATCACCAGATAAGGAAACAGAATTGCCACATCCCAGAAATCTCCCACGATTCCTTTATAGTCACTACTTCCACCATCCTCTCCAAATGTATCCTCTCTGATAACTTCTAAAATCATAGATTAGTTTTGCCTATTTTTAAATGATTCTCTTAGAATCATATAACATTGTAGTATTTTGTATAAAGTTTTATTTAAAATTGTGTTTGTGAGGTTCATCTCTATTGTGGGTAGTCTGTTCATTTTCATTACTTTTACATTGTATGAGTATGCCACAATTTTCCAGCTTTTGACAATTACAAATAATGACGCTATGACTATCCTATATAATAAAAGGCTAATATGCAAATTGTCTCTACGGGTGGAAGTTCGACCAACCGAGAGTTAGACATGTGCTGACCACCAGGGGACGGCGCAGAACATGGCGGGCAACGGCGACGTGGTGCTGGCAGCAGGCGGCAGTGGAGGCACTGCCGGCCCCAATGGGCCCCGACAAAAGCAGGACCATGGTGGGATAGTGGAGCAGGTGAGCGGGCAGCACCAGGCCAAGGTGGGTGCAAAGGGAGGCCCTGGCCAGCAGCCGGGGGAAGGGAGGCCCTGGCCGGCAGCCGGCAGCCGCTAGGGACTCTACCCATGCATGCATTTCATCCACTGGGCCTCTAGTTCTTATATATGACTTTGGTTCACGTATGTTCACATTTCTATCGAGGGTGGAATTTCTGGGTTATTGAGTATGCCTAAGTTCAGTTTTGGTAAATGTGGACAGTTTTCTAAAGTGGTTGTACCAATTTACACCCTCTTCAACAGTGTTATGAGTCCTACTTGCTCCACAGTCTTACTAAGATTGATGCTATGATTTGTTTTTTTCATGTTAGCAATTCTGATGGATGCAAGATATCTCTTTGTAGTTTTAATTTGCATTTCTCCAATGACTAATGAGGCTGAGACTTTTATCATATGTTTGTTGGCCATTTGAATTATTACCGCTTTTTTTAAGTTCTTGTTCAAATATTTTTTCCATTTTTCTACTGGGTTGCTGTCTTTTTCTTATTGAATTATAGGAGTTCTTTATATATTCTAGATACTAAGTCCTTTGTCCAATATATGTATTGCAAATATTTTCTCCCAGTCTGTGGCTTTTTTTGGGGGGGTGGGGGGTAAGAAATTATTTTTTAAACATTATTTCTTCCTTGGGAAATTTCAATCATATACAAAAGTAGAGACATTAATATAATGAATCCCCAGGTACCCACCTTGAATAATTATCAACTCATGGCCAATCATGTTTCAGTTGTGGACCCACTAAAAATCACCCTCTTTCATCACCCTTATCTGTTGTTTTGCTTCTATTGGCAATCCCTTAGGCCTTTATTACCTCATTCAATATTCCTTTGTTTATTCTTTATATATTTATTAGAGGCCCGGTGCACCCCACTGGTGCACAATCGGGGCCGGGGAGGGACCGCGGGAGGGCTCCAGGGCGTGTCTGGCCCATCTCCCCTAGTCCTGATCGGCTGGACTCCAGCAGCAAGCTAACCTAATGGTTGGAGCGTCTGCCCCCTGGTGGTCAGTGTGTGTCATAGCAACTGGTCGAACAGTCGGAGGGACAATTAGCATATGAGGCTTTTATATATATAGATTGTATTAAATCCAATTGAGTTAATAATTGAATTTAATGAATGTACTTTTGTACTTATATTACCTGAGCTCTCTGCATGTGGTGATTCTGTTGACTTCTTACTCCTTGAAATACCTAGGCTTCTCTAGTATTGTTCTACCTGGTTTTCCCTGCCTTTCCCTGCCACTTCTCTTATCCTTCCTTCATACTCTCCTTTCTGGAATCTTCTTCATACCTTGCTTCTTCAGAGTTATTGTTCCACCAGAATTCTTTTTCAGTGCTCAATTCATGTGGGTGATTAATCCTCACCAGAGAATATTTTTTTCCATTGATTTTTTTTTTTTAGAGGGAGAGTGGAAGAGAGGGGGAGAGAGACACACATCAATTAGTTGCCTCCACATGCGCCCTGACGGAGGACTGGGGATCAAACCTGTGAACCTTCTGTCCAAAGGCTTACACTCTAACCACTGAGCCAAATTGGCTAGGGCCATGTGAGTGATTTTATCAGTACTCTTGTCCATGCTGATGGCTTCTGAGTCCACATCTCCAGACCATTACACACTATTCAATACCAGATCCCTATATAAAGCTATCTGCTAGGCATTTCACCTGGATGACCCAAAAGCTTCCCTGGCAGACTTGCTGATTGTCACCCTCCCAAATTTTACCACCAATTTATTCTTCCATTAATAATACAATTTTAGCTAAACAAATACCCAGCTATCATCTATATTTCTCAGCCCACATTGTAGTGAGATGTGAACAATGCAATTCTTGCCAATGCAATGTAAGCAAAAGTGATGCATGCCACTTCCAGATCTTGATTTAAAACATGGGTTATGTGTATCACTACTCTCTCTTCTCTACTTCCAACCTGCAAGATATGGTGATAACTAAAGCAACCTTGAAAGTTAGGTGTGACCGCCCTGGCCGGTTTGGCTCAGTGGATAGAGCGTTGACCTGCGGACTGAAGGGTCCCGGGTTCAATTCTGGTCAAGGGCATGTACCTGGGTTTCGGGCACATCCCCAGTAGGGGGTGTGTAGGAGGCAGCTGACCGATGTTTATCTCATCGATGTTTCTCTCATCAATATTTCTAACTCTCTATCCCTCTCCCTTTCTCTCTGTAAAAAATCAATAAAATATATTTTTAAAAAAAAGTTAGGTGTGACCAATACACAAAGCTACTTCACCAGCTTAGGTCCCTGCATGACCTCATGGAACAGAAAGCCTGACTATGGAGATCACTATACTATTCTAAATAAATAAACAAACTTTTATTTTATTTAAACTATTGCATTTTTGGGGTCTCTCTGTTACAGCACGTTATTCTTTAACTATTATAGCATCTCAATCATATGATATCCAAACTTTACTAACCATCTATCCACCTAAATATCCTGCATCAACAGTCCCAGCATAAGTCAAGATTCCTGCAGTTACCTACTCATCTCTGCTCTCTCAGCTCCTACATCCAGTTTTCCTAACTGCAGTTCATATGACTTCCTAAAAATGATTCAGGACTTCTACTTCTGGCCATGGTGGGGTAACTGGTACTAGACCCACTCTCGTCTTATAAATAACTGTAAAACTAAACAAATATATATGAGGACATTGTTTTCAGGCAATGGACAACAGGCAGTACAAAGCTGATCCCTGAAAGAAGGGAAATTAACCTGGCAAGCCTATGATTACCCAGCTCTCTGCATGCATAGGGCAATTTCCTGATTGTGATGCAGAGAGCTCAAGTCCAAGCAAAGCACAGTGATCCCCACTGAGTTTCAGCCATGATGATGCATGTACCTATAGTTTCTTTTTTGTATTACTGTGTAGTATATCATTGTTTGAATATTCCACAATGTATTTTTTCCTTTGGTTACTGATGGACATTTCTAGTTTTTGCTGTTATTAATAAGCTGCTTTGAATATTATTATAGCCCGGCTGGGGTGGCTCAGAGGTCGAGCATTTATCTATGAACCAGGAGGTCACAGTTCAATTCCCAGTCAGAGCATATGCCCAGTTTTGCAGGCTCAATCCCCAGTGAGGGGCATACAGGAAGCAGCCAATCAATGATTTTCTTTCATCATTGATGTCTCTCTCTCTCTCTCCCTTTCCCTTTCTCTCTCTGAATTCAATAAAATATATTTTAAAAGAGACTATCCAGTCTACCATAATATTGAATGTGTAAATCACATGCTAATCTTCTAGTTCTGGTGGTGTTTGGAGACTTTAGTGAAGTATTGCTTAAATATTCCAATTGGATTTTTTAAAAAATTCAGGCTTTGTCTCTGCTGTGCTCTGGGAAAACAAAGGAAGGTGTGTAAATTCCCCTTAAGTGGTAGAAATCGTGCTCTAAGTAGCAGTGTGGGTGGCTGCAGTGATTTGTCCTCTAAGCTAGAGTCAGGCCTCAGGTATCTACTTAACCCTCCCAAGTGGAAACTGTCTCTACTTTGGGGCCGCTCATGGAGGACAGAGATTAGTTTATTTCCCAAGGATTCAGCTAACCAGTCCCCCTCCACCCTCTATCACCTTCTTCTCTAAAATGGGGGACCCATGTACATGTATGAGGGTTGGAACAGGTTGAATTTATACCCCTTCAGAAAATGAAGTCCATACCCAGTATCTCAGGAAGTGACCTTATCTGGATATAGGGTAATTGCAGAGGTAATGACATAAGATGAGGTCATACTGGATTTAGGGTGGTGTGCTTATTATGGTATGCTTATTATGGTGCCCTTATTATGACTGGTGTGCTTATAAAGAAGAGGAAGAGAGACACAGGGGGGAGAACATTGCTATTGACTGAATTGTGTCCTCCCAATATTTCTATGTGAAAGCCCTAAACCCCAATGTGACGGTATTTGGAGATAAGGCCTTTGGGAGATAATTAGGTTTAGATGAGGTCATGAGGGTGGGACCCTCATGATGGGATTAGTGTCCTCATAAGAGGAAGAGATACCATGTGAGGACACAGTGAGATGGCCAAGCCAGGAAGAGAGCTCTCACCACAGCCTGACCATGCTGGCACTCTGATCTCAGATATCCAGCCTCCAAAACTATGAGGAGTTAAAGTCCCATTGTTTAGCCACCCAGTCTATGGTATTTTGCTATGGCAGCCCAAGCTGAGTCATACAAACACCCTATGAGGATAGAGGCAGAGAAGGGAGTGATGCCTCTGCAAGCTGAGGAATGCCAAGGGTTGATGGCCACCACCAGCAGCCAGGCAAAGGCAGGGAAGGATTCTACCCAGAGTCTAAGAGGGAGCACTGCCCTGCTGACACCTTATTTTGGACTAATAGCCTCCAGAATTATAAGAGGATAAACTTACGTTGTTTTAAAACACCTGGTCTGTCATACGTTATTACCACACTCTAGGAAACGAATCCAATAGCATTGTAAAGTTGGTGGAGGAAGGTTGGAAATGGGTGGGAGATAACTGAAGGTCTTTTTTTTTGCCTTATCGCAAGTCATAACTGTGGTTAGGAGCCTGTGGGATCTGCAGGTTAGTCAGAAGTGAAGATAAATCCACTCCGAAATTATTATATAAGTTATGGGAAGGAGTTCAACTTTCCAAAGGTTACTTTGTATCTAACATTTTAAGAATGTTATAAAAAATAAAGTGTATTGCCCAGCCCGTGTGGCTCAGTGGTTGAGCATCAACCTAAGAACCAGGAGGTCATAGTTCGATTCCCAGTCAGGGTGTGGGCTTGATCCCCAGTAGGGGGCGTGCAGGAGGCAGCCAATCAATGATTCTCTCTCATCATTGGTGTTTCCCTCTCCCTCTCCCTTCCTCTCTGAAATCAATAAAAATAAATAAATAAATAAAATAAGGAATTTTAGGAAATAAAGTATATCTTGGTCTTATTAGGCCAAAATTCCTGCCAGGAATTGGGTTGTGATTTCCTTGCCCAAAGCATTTCATTTAATAATCTACCTGATAAGTGGGGAATAGTTGTGAGCCAGGAAGCTCCCTAAAATTGGAAATTTAACTGAAATAAGCAAGGACAACCTGGGGAATGGAGGAGACACAGTCCTATTTTTCATGTTAATATCAGGGAAATATTTAAAGCATCAGGCATTGCAGGACTTCTCAAGTCAAGGATATGCATGCATTTATAATATTTTTCATGGATCAGGAAGAGAATGCACATATGGCCTTTAAAAATGTGTGTGAATAAACATCTATGTGACATATGGCAGAGAATTGTGATCCTGTTAAACACTTGCTGTGCTTGGCAGGAGCAAAGAGCTAGCATGCCTGCTCACTTAGTTCTTCCCACCACCTCAGATGTGAGTCTTAGCAGGTGGGAGGATCTGGTGCATGCTTCCTGAGGTCCATATAGGAAGAAAGCATTGCCCACAGCTTAAGCTTTGTCCAATACCAACACAATGTCAGGGCATGAACAGAAGGTATACGTTCCTCTGAGGGTGAAGCCCAGAAAATGTGTGGGAGATGTACAGTGCCCTTCTAGTTGCTGAGGAGCAACTGCATTGATGTGTTTGGAGGGCTCTGTATTGCAGGGAGATGCCACACGCCAAATTAAACCTTCCTCCACCCTGTGGCCTCTGCCCTCGATGGCCAACTTCAGAACAAGTCACATTTAGGAACTGAAATGCCTGGGGCCCACAATCCCCACCCAGAGGCTGGGAAGGCTCTTTGGGCACACGCTCTTTCCTTTGCACCGGATACTGTTCATCTCTCTGCTACTTCATCTTTCAGGTCCCAGCTTACACATCACCTGCTCAGGAAAGATTCACTGATCACCATGTTCTTCTTCTTAATATTTAGAGTTTTGTACATTTGTAGTAATTTGCTCAGTTTTGTTTATTACCATCATTTTTATTTATCACCACTGTTTTTCTCACTGGATTGTATGAGTTTCTTTTTTGTTCACTGCAGTTTTCCTAGTCTGAAACATAGTAGACATTCAATAAATACCATTGACTAACTGGAAGTCCAGTGTTCTCCTACCTGAAAAATTGCTGACTTACAGTTCATTCTCAAAAAAACAGAACCCTCAAGAGAGAGAAGGTAGGAAGGGAGAAAGGAAGGAAGGTGGGGAAGGTAGCAGGAAGAGAGACAATTGTATGGAAACTGAACAAAGGATACAAAGCAACAATTCATAGAAGAAATTAAAATAGCCAACAAATATACAAAAAGATGCTCATTTAGAAATGAAAATTAAAAATAACATTTTTAATAATCATTGTTAGCAAGGATTTAGGTAATAGGGTGCTCTTATACACTGTTGGTAGTTCAAAACTGTGTCTATACTTATAATTTAATAGGAAAAAAATTGAAACCACTTAACATCATCCAGTAGAGAAATTATTACATTTTACTACATTCCTGCTATGGAATCCTTTAGCTATAGACATTAACAACAATGAAAATCCATGTAAAAAATGTTTTTAAAAAGGAGATTGTAGAACAATTATGTATAATAATCCAATTAAGTAAAAGTATATTCTCCAAAGAAAAAGGTTTCAAAGGATTCACACCAACTATTTATAATCATAATATATAATATTTTTTAAAGGTAAGAGTTTCTTCTTATATTTTTATTGATTTCAGAAAGGAAGGAGAAGGAGAGAGATATAGAAACATTAGTGAGAGAGAATCATTGATTCGCTGCCTCCTGCAGCCACCTATTGGGAATCCCTGCAATCTGGGCATGTGCCTTTGACAGGAACCAAACCCAGGACCCTTCAGTCCACAGGCAAAAACTCTATCCACTGAGTCAAACCAGCTAGGGCATCATCCTTACAATTAAAAGCCTAAATGGTCATCACACCGTGATGCCCTCACACCGTCACAAGATGGCTGCGTGCACAGCGGGTGTGCGCAGGTGGGTGGGGCTGGGCTTGACGCTATGTGCACGGCAGGGAGCCTGCCTGGGAGTCCTACCTCCTCCCGGCTCCGCGTGGCACGGAGGCAGGACCCCTGGCTCCAGCCTACTTCTTTGGGGCAATCCATTGAGGAGCCCTGGATGGGTGGGTGGGGCCTACCTCTTTGGGGCAATCGATCACAGGGCTTGTGCACTGTGACAGGGCACAGGCCAGGCTGGGGGACCCTCCCCCCGAGTACACAAATTTTGTGCACCAGGCCTCAATACTAGCCTCTAGTAATATATAATACTAGAGGCCCGGTGCATGGATTCATGCACCAGTGGGGTCCTTCGGCCTGGCCTGTGGGGATTGGGCCAAAACCGGCTCTCCAAAATCCCCCAAGGGGTCCCGGATTGCAAGAGGGCAGAGGCCAGGCAAGGAGCCCCACCATTGCACTATCAGGGCCAGGGAGGGAACACGGGAGGGCTCCAGGGTGTGTCCACCCCATCTCCCCCAGTCCTGATCAGCCGGACCCTAGCAGCAAGCTAACCTACTGGTCAGAGCATCTGCCCCCTGGTGGTTAGTGCGTGTCATAGCGACTGGTCAAACAGTTGGAGGGACAATTAGCATATTAGGCTTTTATATGTATAGTATAGATACTAACTAGTTGGTGTGAATCCTTTGAGACCTTTACCTGTGAGGAAGTATAAATGGGGGGTTTACTTTTTACAATAAATATATACTGCTATTTTGAAAAGAACTTTATTGAGTATGATTGACATAAACTGGACATATTAAGTGTCCAGTTTGTTTTGACATCATATACATCTGTGAAACCAACACCACAATTAAGATAATTTATATCATTCGTAAAAGCTTCCTTTTGTCTCTTTGCAATTCCTCCTCCTTTTCCAAGCCAACCCATCTCCTAGCAACCACTGATTTACTTTCTGTCACTATAGTTTCCATTTTCTGGAATACTACATAAATGAAATCACATACATTATAGACTTTTTCAGGCTTCTTTCACTCAACATAATTATTTTGAGGTTCATCCATGTTGATGCATGTATCAAAAGCTTGGTCTTTTTACTGCTGAGTAGTATTCCATTGTATGACTCTATCATAATTGGTTTTATCCATTCACCTGTTGATGGACATTTGAATTATTTTTAGTTCTTGTCTATTACAAATAAAGAAGCTATGAACACTGTGTACAAGTCTTTGTAAGGCCATATAATTTTTCTCCTCTTGGGTAAATAGCTAGCAGTGGAATGACTTAAGATAGGTTTATATTTAGTATTTTAAGAAGTTCCAAAGTGCTTTCAAAGTGGTTGTACCGTATTATATTCCCATGAGATGGTATGGGGTTGCCGCACTAAATGAGTGGTCTCTTCACCATCATGACATGAGGTAATGACTAACCATCAGCTTACCCGTGTAGTTCAACCAGAGACTGGCCAACTAGAAGGGGTCTAGACCAGGGGTGGGCAACCCCTGGCACGCATGCCAAACATGGCACGCAAGTAACTTTTGCTGGCACGTGAAACCCTCTCTTATAATCTTCCATTTACAATTTTTTTCTTAATATCGACTTTTTTATTTTTCAGATAAATTCAGTGTAGGTGCATCTTAGATAAATAAATAATTTTACATAACATGTATACATTAAAAAATAAATGTATTTTTCATCATCATATACTGTGTTTTTGTCGCTCGAATGAATTTTATTATTTCTTCAAGGTTTTTCACATACGTACACCTTAAGAGATATCAAGTAGGCGTAACATGTTCTCAAAAAATTAGGGTTGGCATGCAGAAGAATTTTGAGTCAGAGATTTTGCTGGTTTTGGCACGCACTCAAAAAGGTTGCCCACTCCTGGTCTAGACCTTTTTGTCTTAGATTCTTCTGAAAATCTGGTAAAGGTCACAGTAGGAACACACACACGTTATCATCCACGTTTGAAATGGCTACGGCCTGAGTAAAAGCTGGGATACTTGGGATGGAAAGCAAAAGGCTGGAGTTCAGTGTGTTGAAAAGCTTACAATCGCTGGGAACTGGTAAGAAGGGGAAAGAGAAGATGATGCCGAGGTTTTAGGAACTAGGTGGTTGAGGTGACAACAGAGGGGAGGAGTAGCTCTGCAGGTCGCTGCCGGTGAGTTGCCTACGGGACACAAGATGTTTGGAAAGTGGTGGCCATTGTACCTGGTCTGGGCGGAGATCCAGATTTCCGGCACAACAACATCCAGGCGCAGGTGACCTACCGGGAGCAGCTGTAATCCCCAGGTGTGGTCAATAAATTCCTACCTTTCAGATGACTCCCTTCTACAACGCAGGGAAAAACACCTCCTTCGCCGCCTCCCTTAAGAAAGCCCCGCCCAGAATTGCGCAATCGCGTCAATCTTCTGGACAAAGTGCCGCCTGACCGTGTTGCGCATGCGCATTTCCCTAACTGCGGCCGCTCCCTTCTCCGGGCGTCGGTCTCCTTCCCTCTCACGGCCCCGCCCAGGCGGCTGCCCGTGACCTGCCTGGGCGCAGGGAACGAAAAGCCGGAAGGGGCAAGACGAGTTCATTAACCATGGGGCTGTTTGGAAAAACCCAGGAGAAGCCGCCCAAAGAGCTGGTAAGGGCCACGGTGGCGGCAAAGGAATGGGTGGATTTGCGTGGGGCGCAGTGGAGTTGGTACAGCGACTGGACACTCTTCCACCCCGACTGGCCAGGTACCGCTGGGCCGCCATTTCCGGGGCTTCCCACTCGACTGAGGGGCGGGAGGAAGCGTCTCTAAGGAGACGGCTGTGGCCTAAGAGAGCCCCGCTACTCAGCACTCACAACTCAAGGGCGCCGAGGGCTGGAGTGAGTGTCGCTCAGCCTCGGCACAGGGCGCGGAGGCAGCCACGTAGCCCTAACTCTGAAACCCCTTCCCGGCGCTCGTTGGTTCAGTCCCGCCCGGACCCTTTCCCGGGCGCAGGCCCCGCCCTCCTACTTCCGCCGGCAGCCAGCCCTCGGTCCTCTCGCGCGAAGATCCCGGACACCGCCGACCCTTCCCCGCCTGCTCTGCTGCGCGGCGGGCTCTGTTTTCCCCGTTCCCTGCCCTATGGCATCATGTTGTCCCGACACAACCATTATAGCAGAACTGGGCCCGGAAGGTTGGTCCCGAAGATCGCTGACCCTGCCTTTGAGTTCTGATCTGCCTGTTCACTTAGATACAGTGTACTGGGTAACAGTGCCCTGCAGGGTCCAGTCCACCTCAGTGTGAATCCTGGTTCCCCACGTATCAGACTTGCCGATCTGTTCAAAGGTCACTGTTCTGTGCCTTCGTCTGTTTGTCAGGTAGAAAGGATAATAGTAGGACTTGAGAGTCATTGAAGGTGAGAGGATGTGAGAGGCCCGCTACCTCCGCACTCTAATGCTTGTTTTAGTCGTGCTGGCGAGGGTTCATTCTTTATAAACTTTACAACTTACTATTATCTAAGTGCAGACCAATAGCACCAGCGTCACCCAAGAGCTTCTTGGGAAACTCGAGTCCTACCCAAGACCTGATGAGTAATAATTTGAATTCTGACAAGATCCCTAAAATCCTTTATTTAATAAATCATCTCACCCATTCCTCTCTGGCAGGCACATTTTAAAAACCAATGTGCATCATGAAGTTGTTGGCATATAGTGTGTTCATTTTTATTACATATTTTAATCACCGATCATAGAACAGTAGATACTCAATAAATATTCATTCCCTCAGGAATTACTCCTTGTAAATACTGTTTTACTCCCTGTGAAATAAAAATTGTGGAGCTTACATGAGGTAAGGGTGTATTGCACTTGCCAATATAGAGCACTACCAGTATATAGATGCACATTTTGTGGTATGTCTGTATTATAAGATGCTTGTTATTTTAGAAGTGTGTTTTTGATTTTGGGAAAAGGTCATTAACCTTCATTGTTTGGCCTTAGCTTTGCCATTCATAAAATGAGATACGATTCTGGGGAAACAGGCTCATTACTATTAAACTTATAAAATAACAAGCATCTTATAATACAAAGGATGAAGGAACCTTGTAATTCATTTAGAAACCTGTCACTCTCTTGGGATGGGAAGCAAGAAGACATGAAATTGTACTGGAAAGAGATACTTCTTGGAGTTGAGGTTCTGTTGGAAAATTGCTGTTTTTACTCAGGGACTTCACTGATTTAGCCTTTGAGTAGAGTTGTCTACTTCCATGGCATCAGAATTCTGAAATCATCTTACTAACTTATAACTTAGACTGGGTCATGATTCATGGTTGTGGGGCACTAATCATAAAAGGGAAGAAAATGAGAAGGGAATATGGAGAAAAAGATAAAGCTTCACTCAGTTTATATAACAAACATTTATTTTGTTTGTTTTTCTTCCTTTTTAAATGTTTATTTTGGTGTGCATTGGGTTGGATACCAGGTTTATAAAACTGTATGAGAACTTCAAAGAATACCACATTTACTTATATTTTAGGTTAAATACAGCAACAGCAAGGAATAATAGAAGTATAAGATCTGTGATGTCACAGTGGAGGGAGTGATTGTTCAGAGTGGCGAAGTGATTAACTGGTCAGGCAGGGTATCAGGTCTTGTCATAAGAGGTGTAGCTAGGTGGATGGGTTGGTGTAGGATAGGAAAGGAGAGACAGTCCAAGCAAAGTTAACTGCATATACAAGGTGTGGAGGAACCAGAAAAAACGTTCAGAATGGTTGGAAGAAGCGATACTGTTATATGGAGTGGGATGCAGGAGTGAGGGAGAGGTAAGTTAGAGGGCAGGTTAGCAAAGGGCCGTGTGCCATGCCTATGGGGAGCATTCAGTGATTTGGAGTAAGAATTGGAGAGAAGAGACTTAGGTATGGAGGCCAGTTAATGACCCTGCTGAGAGATGATGTGGATTTACAACTAAGTGAAAATGGAGATAGAGAGGATAAGGATGAGTTTTAGAAATATTTAGGATATACAGTTAGAATTTGCTCATCTATTGGATGTGGGATGAGTGCAAAAATTACTATTAGGTTTCTGTTTAATCCCACCCTTAAACAAACCTACCTTCCCTCTGAGTGTCCGTACCATGAACTGAACTTGAGATAATTCAGGAAAAGAGCAGGTTTAATGGGGTGGTGATGGGTGGAGGGGGAGGAGCCACAAAGCTCAGTTTTAGGCAGAATTCAGGAGATGAGGGAAGACATTAGAGAGTGAGTTATCCTGGGAAAATATATTTCTTTTCTACTTTGCCTACTCGGCAAAAGTGTAAGCTTGAGAGAAAGGATCATGTTTTTCTTTGTCGTCCACTGGGCCAGCATAGTGTTGAACTCTCTTAATAAGAATAAAGTGCCTATCAAATATTGGATTGATGAACTGAAGTACAGTTGGGGAGAGAATATGTGTACACATTTGAAGGACAGCCTAGTTGACCATCTCCTGTGTACCCATCTGAGAGTGATCAGAATAGACAAACTCTGGCCTGAATTCACTTGTATTTGTTGCTTTCGGCTAATTTCTAGTTTTACATATGTTTTAAATCTTGAAGGATACACAAAATCCTAGTTTACAGAGATTGCCTTTAGGGAGAGGAGCTGGATAGGTGAGGGTCAAAAGTGGGAGAACAACTTAATTGTCACTGTATATTCTCTTGGTCCCCTGCTGTAACAAAATACCATAGGCTGGGTAGTTTATTCACAGCATAAATTTATCACAGTTATGGAGGCTAGGAAGTTCAAGATCAAGGCACCCACAGATTTGGTGTCTATTGAAGACCCCATCCCTAGTTCATAGACCGCCATCTTTTCATGGTATCCTCACATGGCAGGAGGAGGAGTCAAGCTTCTGGGGTCTCTTTCATAAGGGCACTAAACCTATTCATGAGGGTTCTACTGTTGTGACCTAATTACTTCCCAAAGGCCCTCCTCCAAATACCATCACATATGGGGATTAGGTTTCTTTTTTTCTATTTTAAAACAATTTTTTATTTTTCAACTAGAGACCCGGTACATGAAATTCGTACACTCGGTGAGGAGGGGATCCCTCAGCCCGACCTGCACCCTCTCGCAATCTGGGAGCCCTTGGGGGATGTCCAGCTGACAGCTTAGGCCCGCTCGACAGTTGGACATCCTTAGCGCTGCTGCAGAGGCGGGAGAGCCACTGCCACTGTGCTCACCAGCCGTGAACCCAGCTTCTGGCACACTGACCACCAGGGGGCAGCTCCGGCATTGAGCGTCTGCCCGCTGGTGGTCAGCGTGCATCATAGCGACCAGTTGTTCTGCCGTTCGGTCGATTTGCATATTAGCCTTTTATTATATAGGATTATAGTTGACATCTACACTAATAAAAGAGAAACATGGTAATTAGCGTACGACCGCTACCCTTCCCATTGGCTAATCAGCATATTCTTATGCAAATTAACTGTCAGCCAAGATGGTGGCTGGCAGCCATGCACTGAAGCGAGCAGGGAGGCTTGCTAGCTCCAGTGACGGCGAACTCCAACGTTCCCCGGCGGACTTGCCGGCCTCTCAGCTGCAACTCTAAGCAACTATGTACTATGTTGCAAATAAGAAGCTAAACAAAACCCCAGAAACCAGCCGGACTGAAAGCCAGCC
>NW_005354058.1:173637-206831 GCF_000412655.1 Myotis brandtii | reverse complement strand
GGGCCTTGCTCTGTGTGTGACAGGGTAGAGCCATAACCTCTCCATCGGCCCTGCCCCGAGTGTGACAGTGGTGGTGCCCCAACCCCCTGATCGGCCCTGCTCTGTGGGTGACAGGGGGTGGCGCCGCAACCTCCCCATCGACCCTGCCTTGAGTGTGACAGGGGGCGGTGCCCCAACCCCCCAATCGGCCCTACCCTGAGCGTGACGGGTGGTGACATCGCAACCTCCCGATCCGCCCTGCTCTGTGCATGATGGGGCGGCGCCCCAACTCCCCAACCAGCCCTGCTCTGATGACCAGGTGGGGCTGCACCTAGGGATTGGGCCTGCCCTCTGCCACCCGGGAGCAGGCCTAAGCCAGCAGGTCGTTATCTCCCAAGGGGTCCCAGACTGCGAGAGGGCACAGGCCGGGCTGGGGGACCCCCTCCCCTCCCCGAGTGCACAAATTTTTGTGCACCGGGCCTCTAGTCTATACTAATAAAAGGGTAATATGCTAATTAGACAGGACGTCCTTCTGGACAAAGCCACAGTGGTGGGTGCCGAGGCAGAGGTGGTTAGGGGCAAATAGGCCAGCAGGGGAGAGCAGTTAGGGGGTAAACAGGCCGTCAGGGGAACAGTTAGGGGCGATCAGGCCAGCAGGCGGAGGTGGTTAGGGGCAACCGGGCCGGCAGGGGAGCAGTTAGGGGCAACAGGCTGGCAGGCAGGCAAGCAGTTAGGAGCCAGCGGTCCCAGATTGCGAGAGGGATGTCTTTCTGACTGAAGTTGGACATCCCCCGAGGGGTCCCAGATTGGAGAGGGTGCAGGCTAGGCTGAGGGACAAGTGTGCAGTAAACCAGATTCGGGCCGACAGTGCCCCAGCAACAACATAACCCACACCCGAAGGTGGAATCGTGCGGCCCCCATGAGGAATCGGGCTCTCTCCTCTCTGGTTCAGGTCCACTGCCAAGTCACTGCAGTTCACAGCTCCTGTGTTGAGTGTCTGCTCCCTGGTGGTCAATGTACCTGTCAGCCAGTCGCTTAGACTTTAATATATATAGATTATGTATAACAGGATATTGTAAAAACTAAGTTATGAAATTTTTATTAAAACGTTTCTTACATTTCGTTACATAAAATATTCGTCGTGGGCTGCATGTGGCCGTGGGCCACGAGTTTGACATGCTTGCCCTAAAGAGATCCTCTAATTCCTAATGCAGTGGTTGAGAAACTGAGAATTTGAGTAGAGCTTTTGACAAACCCTGTGGTTAGAAGGTTCAAAAATTAGAGTTCACCAAGGATAAGGGACTCAGGTAAATCTCAGGGTTTTGGTTGAGACTGTGATACACCTTAGCAGTAACAGTGAGCAGGAAATAAACCGACCTTCACAGACTGAAGTCCAGTTTCAAATTATCTCTACCCCTGATTGGATTCATTAAGCTTAATTAAGAACCTGTTGCCAGTGCTCTTAGGTTAGATGTTTACCAGAAGCAAATGTAAGTCTTGTCTGGAAGAAGAATGACGGCATCCAGAGACAGATTAGCCAGCCAATTTTCATATACAATGTTCAGAATTCAACTTTAAAGAAAAAAAGAGATGTTGATTGATAGGAAGTCTTTATATATTCTGGATACTATTAGGGTCACTGAAGGAGGAACGCATGAGGCCAAAGTGGTAAGGGTTATAAGTTTATTAGGTCCTCTTGATACCAGATGGGCTGAGCCCCCAAATGGTGCCAGCACCCAGGGATGGGGAGTCAGAGGTTTTTAAAGGACTTTAGGCGGGCTTTTTCTGGGCGGAGAGCTCTGCAGGTCCGGATCCGGGGAAGGTCTGGAGGGGAGAGATAATGGTATAGCAAGTGGAATGTGGTCTTAGCAAATGGCATGTGGTTTTAGCAAGTGGAATGTGGTCTAAGCAAAAGAGAAATGTCTATTGTGAAGTAGCCTAAAGGTCTGTTCCCTTGGGAGAGGGTATTGATTCAGTTGTTTGATCAGACCTATGAACCAGGAGGTCACGGTTCGATTCCCAATTCCAGTCAGGGCACATGCCCAGGTTGTAGGCTCTATCCCCATTGGGTGTTTGCAGGAGGCAGCCAATCAGTGATTCTCCCTCATCGGAGATGTTTCTATCTCTCCCATTTGGGGGCCCCTCCCTAGGGGATCGATCGCCTTTGGAGACACCCCTGCCCAGATGGAGTTGTATATGCTTTCAATAAACTTCCACATTTTTATTAAAGAAGCCTTTAGTCTGCGAGTTTAATCTTCAAATTTCATAGGGCAAGGACCCACTGAGGAAAAGTCTGTACCCCGAACCCCACATTTCAAGATGTAAATAAACTTTTATAATGAACTGTCAAATCTTTTTAATATCTTTTTCTTGGTATGGAAATAGCATTACTATGATAGTATTGTTTTTTTGCTTTTATTTAAATCAACTTTAATATTAATGGTTATTAGCAAATCTTGATTTTTATTACTCTGTTAAAACAAGATAGAAATGTGATACTTTAAATATTCTTTTCACTTTCCTATGAGCTATTTTATAGTAAAAAATTATTTGGTACTAGGTGTTTTTACACTCAGATTCTAAAAGTAATCTTTAGTCCCAACTAAACTTCGTACTCCAAAATTTTAAAAGTTTCTTGTATTGATATTTACACAATAAATATAATTTTAATCACTAAGTTCTTTCTCATTCCTGAAATATGTGCTTTTCTTTATCCTTGGGCATCTTGAATCATCTGATGAATCAATTTCTTCTTCTAGTTCAGGAATTTTTTCTTTCTTTTTTTTTCTTTATTCTTTGGAGGTACATGTTCTCCAAGCATATTTTTAGGACAGACATAATTTAAGTGTCTACTTTCCTCACATTCATAACACTGCGATTTATAAAAAATAATTTTGTCTTTGGATCAACTCAGCTGCTCTTCCATTGTCAATAGCAAATCTTGCTTTTATCACTCCTCCAAATAACTGTTTGTTGATTATTGCCCTGGTACAATTTTGTGCAGAATCTTTTTCTAAACAAAATAAAGGCAACCCTTTACTCTTCCTGGTGTCTTTGCTTCATTATAATAACCTTTATAACTTTGCCAAACTTGAAAAATTCGGGGTATAAGACATCGTTGGTCAGGGAAAAGGGCAAGTAGATACATTGTGCTTTTTCTTGGGGCCAATCCACCGCTCTTTTCTTCAGGTGGGGCTGGCAGAGAGATCAGAAGATCAGCTCAGAGGGGGCTCAGCCCTGCCTACAATGGCCTTGGCATCACCAATACTGGAAGGGATTGGGCACTGCAGATGAAAAGGTAGCAGCAACAATGCCTTTTCCTGGCTCTTCTGGCAATTTTGTTGTTGTTTTTATTGATTTCAGAGAAAGGAAGGGAGAAGGAAAGAGAGATAAAAACATCAATGATGAGAAAGAATCATTGGTCGCCTGCCTCCTGCATGCTCCCTACTGGGGATTGAGCCCACAATCCGGGCATGTGCCCTGACTCGGAATTGAACCGTGACCTCTTGGTTCATGGGTCAACACTCAACCACTGAGCCACACCGGCCAGACTCTCCTGGTAGTTTGTTGTTGGTTTTTGTACCTTTTTGAGGAACTCCAGAACTGTTTTTTATAGTAGCTTCACCATTTTATAGTCCCACCAGAAATATACAAGTGTTCAGTTATAAAACTGAAACAATTTGGGTTCACCATTAAACTGTTTTGAAGTTTGGGGTGATTGTCTAACAGAGGAGAGAATATGAATGTTCCAAATATTTCAAGATAGAGTTTAATGAAAATATTTCTTCCCAACAAGGATGATTTAAAGCAGCTTATGAACCTGGATTTTTCATAATCCTTTTAAAAATTTATTTAAATATTTGTACATAATATACAATTCAAAAAGCAGATTTAATATAGAGTAAAAAGTAAATCTTGCCCAGCTGGTGTGGCTCGGAGGTTGAGCGTCAATCTATGAACCAGGAGGGCATGGTACGATTCCTGGTCAGGGCACATGCCCAGATTGTGGGCTACCGATCAATGGTTTTCTCTCATCATTGATGTTTCTGACTCTCCCTCTCTCTTCCTCTCTGAAATCAATAAAAATATATATATTTTTAAAAATGAATCTTGTCCTGGCCAGTGTGGCTCAGTTGGTTGGAGCATTGTTTCGTACACCAAAAGGTCGCAGCTTTGAAATCCCATTGGGGCATATACGGGAGGCAACTGATAGATATTCCTCTCTTACATCAATGTGTGTATGTGTGTCTCCTCCCTCTCACTAAAATCATTAAAAACATATTCTCGGGTGAAGATTAAAAAGTAAATCTCCCTTTCACTCCTGTTTACAAATTATTTAATTTCCATTCTTGAAAGCAGCCTAATTTCTTATGTATGCTTCCATTGATATTCTGTAATACATGAACATATTAATATCTTTATATCTCTCCTACCTCCTGCTCTTCCTCTCCTTCCCTGCTCCTTCCCTCTTTCTTTCTCCTCTTCCTTTCTTCTTTTCTCATTTTCTCCTTTTAACATAAGTAATGTCATTCATTACATGTTCATTACTTTGCTATTTTCACTTATATTTTGAGAATTAATTCCATTGGTAGTCCTTATTGATTGCCTTTTTCTCTTTAGAACATATTTCATTTATGGAAATTCTCTAATATGTTTAATAGTCTCCTGTTGACATACACACTTTGAATATAATTATAAAGGCAGTGTTTATTAAAATACATTTTACAGTGGGACCTTGACTTACGTGTCCCGACTAACGAGTTTTTCGAGATACGAGCCATCTCTCGGCCGATTTTTTGCTTTGAGTTGCGAGCTAAAATTCGGGTTACGAGCCAGCTTCAGATACTCCACCGCTAGTTAGCGCAGCGAACGTCACAGTGAACACCACAACATCAGCCCAGCATCATGTGTCATTGTAATGGGGAAAATTGATTTGACATATGAGTAATTTGAGTTACGAGCTCTGTCACGGAACGAATTAAACTTGTAAGTCAAGGCCCCACTGTATTTTCATTGACGGTTATTAGCTATTAAAGTGTATACATTTTTTGGGACACCCTGTATATTTTGGTAATTGCTTGTCTTGCTATTGCATTTTTATAAAAGTAATTTCACCTTTGTCATCTATTAGACTGAATACTCACCTCTTAAGAAGTATGAGCAGTTAAATAGTATAATGATTAATTTTAAGACAAGCATTTCTTTATGAATTTTGTTTTAAGCTTCTGGATTCATTTAATCTCATAACCTCAAATTAAAAGGCAAACTGTTGTCCTGGCCAGTTTTCTCAGTGGTTAGAGTGCCAGCCCTCAGACCAAAGGGGTTGCGGGTTTGATTCCCGGTGAAGGGCATGTACCTGGGTTGCAGGTTTGATCCCCAGCCCTGGTTAGGGTGCATGTGGGAGGCAACCAATCGATGTGTCTCTCTCTCTCATAGATGTTTCTCTCTCTCCCTCTCCCTCCCCGCTTCCCTCCCACTGTCTAAAAAATTAATGGAAAAAATATCCTTGGGTGAGGGTTAACAACAACAACAAAAAAAGGCAAACTGTTAAGTAGCTATAATCATAAACAGATGCAATAAGGTAGTTTCTTATTTCTTTGAATTAGACTTTTCTCAATACTGGTAAACATGTAAAACCAAATATGGAAATACATTGGATGCTAAGGTTGATATAACATTATAACAACTAATTTAAAGTTTTATCTTTCGTGAGGACAGATTATTCTCATTTATTAATATTAGTAAAAGTTTTAATACAAATCTACATGATTAAATGTGGTATTAACATAGTACTTCTTATATCTATAGAGTACCATGTTAGACATATTTGAAAGATTCTGCTACTGAAAACATGCTTAAGGACACTGGTTCATTCTGTCTCATTTTAAGATTTAAATTTGAATTGTGAAACTTACTCTAGACATTGTTCCTATAATTCTAGTAGCTGCTACAGTTTGGTGCATTGCTTCCAGTAGATTCGCTATCCTTAGCAATTGAAAGTAGAAGCAATGGAGCCAATCAGTATTTTTTCCATGAAAAAAAAATCTAAACTACACTTATATTTAGCTGTATAAGAAACAAGATTAGGAGTACTAGTAACTCAGTGCCTTATAATTCACTGCCTTATATGTGAGGATTACTGGAATTTAAGTAGCTTTACCCATCAAAGTTACTAGTTCAGTCAAAAATTATTTAACCAAATCCATTTTTTGTGCTCCATCCCTTAGTCTGTAACTTCATTACACTTTTATTTAGTCCCTTAGTGGCTTTTGTTTTCACTCAACATAAAATGACACAGCGCCTCCCCCACCTACATAGTGGATAGCCATATTGCTCCCTTGTAGACTTCTTCAGGTTTCTGCTCAAAAGTCACCTTAGCAGTTGATCTTTCATCACCCTATATAAAATAGCAATCCTCCCCCAACTGCCCTCCTCTTATTTTTCTTGCTTTATTTTCTCCCTAACCCTCATTTTCTGACATAGTACATACATTTACATGTTTATTTGCTTATTGTCTTTATTTTCTTCTCATCAGAATGTAAGTTCTTAAGGTGGACTCTTTCTTTTGTCTTCTACTATATCACTAACACATTAAACAGTGCCTGTTACATAGCAGTTGCTCAGTAAACATTTGAATGAATGTATGAACCTTGGATTTCCTTTCCTGCCATTTCTGAAAGTTCTCCTTAGATCATAACATTGTCTTTAAATGTCTTCATATATCACCTGAATTTTGAGTACTCGTGTGCTGTCTCATACAGTTGTAAATCAGTATTTTATATTTTTTATTATAAGATTAAATAGAGTTACATAGCATGTCATTTTTGACATGCTATAAATATGCTGTTTACATAAAATTGTTGCATCAATCTGTTAAAAGTATCATGGCAATTTGATTCCCATCAATACTTATTTAAAATATATAGTGTGTCCCAAAATTCACGCAAGATTTGAATTTTGTGTGAGCATTAAAAACAACAACAAAAAATAAAAGCCTAATTTTACTTGGTTTATTGAATCATATTCTAATATCTGTTGCCCTTTGATTTCAATCCCTTCAATTTGATAAGCATTACCAAGTACCAATTATGGCCCAGGAGCAGGGACAACGAAGATCACGGCTTTGAGTATGTGCCAGCAAAGCCGTGGAGGCCATTTACCTGATGTGCTATTCCATACATAACCCTATACTGCATACTTTATGAATCAATAAAAAATTTACAATTTTTAATTATAAACCTGTGTTTTCTATCAAAATTACTTCTTGCGTGAATTTTGGGACACCCTATACATGCACAAGTTTTTATTTATAGTTAGACATTTTATGTTATTCTTTTTCTCCTTGAAAGGAGACTTTCCATTTATTTCCATTCTACTTTCACCACATAGATTTCTTCTAATGTAATACTTCTATGCTTGAAATAAGGTAGTAATTCTATTATTCTTGTAATAACGATATATACATTTCTTTAATGATAAAAGCACTCAAAAAACTAGGAAAAAAGGGGACCTTTTTAACATAATAAAAAACATTTATGAAAAACTATAGCTAACATTTTACTAAATTGTAAAAGACTGAAAGCTTTTCTCTAAAATTAGGAACAAGACAGAGATACCTGTTTTTGCCACTACTATTCAACATTGTACTAGAAGTCCTAGCCAGAGCAATTGGGCAAGAAAAATAAAAGGCATTCATTTTGAAAAGGAAGAAGTAAAACTATGTATTTGCAGATGACATGATTCCATATATAGAAAACTTCAAAAATTCTAGTGATAAGTGAATTAAGAGAAGTTGCAGGTTTCACAATATCAGGTTTTTGTTTTTTTTAACACTAGCAATAAACATTTTTAAAAGAAAATAAGGAATACATTTAACCTAGAAAGCAAAGCATTTGTACACTGAAAACTGGAAGAAAATTCAAATTTATGGGTTGTAAGACTCAATATTGCTAAGATAGAAGTACCACCCAAAGTGATCTTTAGATTCAGTGTCATGTCTATCAAAATTCCAAGTCTGTTTCTTGCAGAAATAGAAAAGTTTAATCTTTAAATTTATATGGAATACAACAGACTCCGAATAACCACAACAGTAATGAAAATGAAAATGAAAAACAAATTTGGACAGCTCCATCATATAGACCCATAGACTAGAATTGAGATTTCAGAAGTGAACCCATACACCTACGGCCATTTGATTTTCTACAAGAGTGCGAGACCATCCAATGGGGGTAGAATAGTAAATGGTGCTGAGACAAGTAGATATCCATGTGCAAAGGAATGAAGCTGGATCCCTACCTCACTCCAAATATAAAAACTTAAAATGGATCAAAAACCTAAATTAAAGTCTTTGCCATAAAACCATAAAGCTCTTAGAAGAAAATATAGGGGTAGATCTTCATGACTTCCTCCTATCTGACAATGGATTCTTAGCTATGACACCAAAAGCACAAACCACAAAAGAAAAAAAAAACAGACAAATTGGAATTCATCATAATTAAAAGCTTTTGTGCATAAAAGAGCATTATCAAGAAAGTGAAAAGATAACTTACAGAATGGGAGAGAATATTTGCAAATTATATATCTGATAAAATTCTAATATATAAAGAACCTAATAACAGACAACTGAACTTTAAAAAAATATAGAAGACATGAATAGACTTTTCTCCAAAGGAGATACTAGTACACAACTGGTCAACAAGCACACGAAGAGATACTCAACTTCCTTGGTCATTGAGGAAATGAAACTCAAACCACATTGAGGTACTGCTTAACAGGTCCAGCAGTTTGACTGTAGTAAAAAATATTGGAAGGTAAGTGTCAGCAAGGATATGGAGAAATAAGAGCCCTTGCAAATTGCTGGTGGGACTGTAAAATGATGAAGACCCTTTAAAAAACAGCGTTGGCGTTCCTAAAAAAGATAAACATAGAATTATCATATGACCCAGCAATTTCACCCATAGGTATATACCCCCCAAAATTGAAAATAGGCACTCAAATACTTGTAAAAAAAGTTCATAGTGGCATTATTTACAGTAACCAAAAGATGGAAGCAACCCAAATGTCTATCAACAGATGAATGGATAAACAGGTTGTGGTATATACGTACGTCAGCCATAGAAGAGAACTGAAGTATTGGTACATGTTATATATAACATGGATGAGCCTCAAAAACAATATATTGAATGCAAGAAGCCAGGCATACGTGGCCGGTTTGGCTCGGTGGATGGAGCGTCGGCCTGTGGACTGAGGGGTCCCAGGTTCGATTCCGGTCAAGGGCATGTGCCTTGGTTGCGGGCACATCCCCAGTGGTGGGTGTGCAGGAGGCAGCTGATCAATGTTTCTCTCTCATCGATGTTTCTAGCTCTCTATTCCTCTCCCTTTCTCTCTGTGAAAAATCAATAGAATATGTTTGGAAAAAAAAAAAAAAAGAAGCCAGGCATAAAAGGCCACAAATGGTATGATTCCTTTAAATAAAATACTCAAAATAAGCAGATCGAAAGAGATAAAAAACCAGTTAGTGGTTGCAAAGGAATGGGGGAGAGGGGACATAGGAAGAGATTATTTAAAGGGCTTTAAAAAATATAGAAGAAAAATGTAGAAATGTTTTCTTTAGACATGTTGAAAAAGTTTTGAGACTGGTGAGAGTCGGTAATTGCACAACATTGTGAAGGCACAAAATACCACTGAATTGTACTCTTTAAAATAGCTAATTGTGATATGTGAATTTCACTTGAAAACGTATATATAAACCTAATGTTAAAGTTTTTTATATTGTATAACCAAACAGCTTTAAGTGCTTTAATATTTCTTACGGGTTGAGTTACTATCGTTGTTGTGTAATAAATGTTTTACAGATTTTGTTAAATAATGATTTTAATTAAATCATTAAGAGTCAAATTTATTGGAAATACATCTTCTCTTAATAGTATGGATTTTTTTAGTGCCATGTAGTTCATGTATCCATGAATGAAGGCTGACGAGTTCAACATCAATTTTATTCCTGTTTTATTTCATTATTATTGTTATTATTTTTAACCTTAACTCTCACAACCATTTTTATTAGAAAGGTGAATCCTGATCTTCATGCTGGGCTTTTTGATAGAATTTCTGGTAGTGATCATGGGCACCAGGGTCCTTGAACTCTTGGGGTTTGCTGTGGAGGCAGGCAGCTACCAGAATGGTCTGGTCGTACTGGATGAGAATGTCTTTGATCTCCTTCTTGGAAGCCTATCCACATGTTTTTGGTAATAGGCCACCAGGGCTTTGGAGGTGGCCTGGCCGATTGCATAAGTCTGGGCCACGTGACCACCACCCTTCCCATGGACACAGCCAGCTCATTGTTCCTTGCCCAGAGGCAGAGCAGGCTCCAGTAGCTTGTGTTGCAGGGTGTGGTTGGATCGTGTTCAGGGAGCACCCATTCATCTAACGAGGCAGGTGCCCCATTTGCCATGTGCCAGGGCTCTGGCAGTTTTCTTGTGTCCTAAGACCTGCCCTAACTGCAGAGGACCCTCGGATGGCATGGCTGCAGGTGTACATGAGATATCCTCATTGTGAGGCGCTACAAGCAGAAAAAAAGTCCTATTTTATGTTTTGTTAGACATAAGAGCTGAGAAACATTGTTAATATAAATAAGTAGATGGTGATGGACATTTTGTTAAGTCTGTGTCACTCAGTTCTTTGAATTTCTATGTCATATGCCAAAAAAAACACACACATAGTGTGATTTACTGTAAAATTTAGTTGTAGTGATTTATCAGTTGATAATTCAGATTTTCCTTCAATTTTTTTGAAACTGAAGAATTGGAAAACACTTTATACTTGCATAAGAATTTGATAATCACTAGAGTCAGTCATTTTCACTACTGCCTCAACACTTATACCAGTATTTCCAGTTGCCCTTATATTTACTGCTTTAGGGATTTTGCCTCTCAGGGAAATATATCAAGGTAATAAGACACATAGGTTAGAGGACTATCTTTTGTGAAATGAAAAGGCATTGTTAAAAGGGAAAAGGAGAAGGTGAACTCCGTGACACAGGCAGAGCAGTGTTTGAAAGAATTATCTGTAGGAGTTGAAAATCTGATACCCTTAAAACCTGTCTATACCCATGCAACTCTTGCAAAATCTTTATGTACCCGCAGGGTGCTGAACTCTCTCTGCGATTTTGTATAAAATGCTTTTTACTACCTACCTTCAGATAGGAATCATTGAATAGCTTGGGACTTCTGTGTACTGTGATTAAATAAATGAAAAATGGGATTTGCCCTAAAACTCTTTTTTGAAAATGGCTTTATTTATTTAGTACTGGAATAAATATAGAATTAATATCAAATTCTTTAAAATTTGGTGACTTAGGAGGTTGGCTTCTCTTATAATTCCTTTTCTAAAATCTTTCCCAGGTCAATGAGTGGTCATTGAAGATAAGAAAGGAAATGAGAGTTGTTGACAGGCAAATAAGAGGTAAATTATCATTTTATGTCTCCTGTTCCCTCACTCCCTTAGTGTATTTTGCATTAGTTCATAAAAATAAGCTGCTTCAAAACATAGTTGATTCTTATATTATTTATAATTATTCTATTTTGCTTTCTAATAATTATAAGAAAAACTAATCCTAATGAACTCAAAGAAACTTCATATTTTGTTAGAACTAAATCTTTCTCTGGCCTGGAATTCAGCTATTCAAGGGAGAGGGGTCATGTTCATTCATTTCTGATTTTCTAGAGCTCAGTGTTGGAAACAAAGCAGGTGCTCACATACTGTGGTAGACAGAATAATGTCCTCCCAAAGATGTCCGTCCACATTTTAATCCCCACAGCCTGGGAATATGTTACCTTACGTGGCAAAAGGGAATGTGCAGATGTGATTAAATTAAGGCTCCTGAAGTGGGGAGATAATCCTGGGTTATCTGGGTGGGCCCAATTTAATCACCAAGTCCTTATAAGACGGAAGCAGTATGTTGAGGAAAGTGAGAGGAAAGATGTGAACACAGTACCAGCTATTGGAGTGATGTATTTTGAACATGGAGGAACAGGCCATGCGCCAAAGAACACAGTTGGCCTCTGGAAGCTAGAAAAGACAGGGAAGTGGCTTCTCCCATGAAGCTTCCAGAAGAAACACAGTCCTTTCAACACATTGATTTTTCAGGCTCCTAACCACCAGAATTATAGAAGAATAAATGTGTTGTTTTGAGCCATCTTATCTAATAAGAGAAACATGGAAATTGACTGTACCTCCGCTACACACAAGCCACGCCCACAAGCCAATCAGGAGCAACTATGCAAATAAACCCAACCAAGATGGCAGTGGCCACAGAGCTGGAGCAAACAGGGGGCTTGCGTTGCCCCAAGTTTCCCGCCTGCCCTGGCTGGCTGTGGGCTCCGCTCAAGGCTACAAAGTTTCAATTATAGAAGATAAACAAATCCCAGATACCTGCTTCCAGCCGCTGTGGCCTCCGCTCAAGGAGGGTCTGGAAGCCTGGGTTGACCGGGGCCGTGGCCAGCTTGCAAACAGCCATCAGCCCCTCACCCAGGCTGGCCAGGACCCCAGCGGGGCCCCCCACCCTGAAGGGGGTGTGACCAGCCTGAAAATGGCCCTCAGCCCCTCACCCAGGCTGGCCACACCCTCATGGGGTGAGGGTCCATGCTAGGGGCTTGGCCAGCCTGCAAACAGCCATCAGCTTCTCACCCAGGCTGGCCAGGCACCCCAGTGGGGACCCCTACCCTGAAGGGGGTGTGGCCAGCCTGCAAACAGCCATCAGCTTCTCACCCAGGCTGGCCAGGCACCCCAGTGGGGACCCCTACCCTGAAGGGGGTGTGGCCAGCCTGCAAACAGCCATCAGCTTCTCACCCAGGCTGGCCAGGCACCCCAGTGGGGACCCCTACCCTGAAGGGGGTGTGGCCAGCCTGCAAACAGCCATCAGCTTCTCACCCAGGCTGGCCAGGCACCCCAGTGGGGACCCCTACCCTGAAGGGGGTGTGGCCAGCCTGCAAACAGCCATCAGCTTCTCACCCAGGCTGGCCAGGCACCCCAGTGGGGACCCCTACCCTGAAGGGGGTGTGGCCAGCCTGCAAACAGCCATCAGCTTCTCACCCAGGCTGGCCAGGCACCCCAGTGGGGACCCCTACCCTGAAGGGGGTGTGGCCAGCCTGCAAACAGCCATCAGCTTCTCACCCAGGCTGGCCAGGCACCCCAGTGGGGACCCCTACCCTGAAGGGGGTGTGGCCAGCCTGCAAACAGCCATCAGCTTCTCACCCAGGCTGGCCAGGCACCCCAGTGGAGACCCCCACCCTGAAGGGGGTGTGACCAGCCTGAAAATGGCCCTCAGCCCCTCACCCAGGCTGGCCACACCCTCATGGGGTGAGGGTCCATGCTAGGGGCTTGGCCAGCCTGCAAACAGCCATCAGCTTCTCACCCAGGCTGGCCAGGCACCCCAGTGGGGACCCCTACCCTGAAGGGGGTGTGGCCAGCCTGCAAACAGCCATCAGCTTCTCACCCAGGCTGGCCAGGCACCCCAGTGGGGACCCCTACCCTGAAGGGTAAACCGGCAGTAGGACATCCTTTGAGGGGTCCCAGATTGGAGAGGGTGCAGGCCGGGCTGAGGAACACCTCCCTCCCCCATGCATGAATTTCGTGCACCAGGCCACTAGTTAATAATAAAGAACTAAAGAAAACTCTACTTATAAAGAAATTAGAGGCCTGGTGCACAAAATTCGTGCATGGGGGGGTGTCCCTCAGCCCAGCCTGCACCCTCTCCAATCTGAGACCCTCAAGGGATGTCCGACTGCCCGTCCTGGTGGGATCGGGCCTAAACGGGCAGTCGGACATGCCTCTCACAATCCAGGACTACTGCCTCCCAACTGCTTGCCTGCCTGCTTGCCTGATCATTCCCTAACCACTCCCCTGCCAGCCTGATCGACACCTAACTGCACCCCTGCCGGTCCAGTTGCCCCTAACTGCCCTCCACTGCCAGCCTGGTCACCTCTAACTGCCCTCCCCTGCCAGCCTGGTTGCCCCTAACTGCCCTCTCCTGCCAGCCTTGTCGACATCAACTGCCTTCCCCTGCAGGCCTGGTCCCTCCCAACTGCCCTCCCCTGCAGGCCTGGGTCCCTCCCAATTGTCCTCCCTTGCAGGCCTGGTCACCCCTAACTGCTCTCCCCTGCAGGCCTGGTCCCTCCCAACTGCCCTCCCCTGCAGGCCTGATCACCCACAACCACCCTCCCCTGCTGGCCATCTTGTGTGTTGGAGTGATGGTCAATTTGCACATTACCTCTTTATTAGATAGGATAATTTTATGGAATGCAAATTAAATAAACTGTTACATAAGTAAGGAATGCAATTCCATTTTCACTGCTCTAAGCATGGCTGTAAATTGAGGAAAATATATTTATAAGTAAATTGTTGTTGGGTACCACTTAAAATTAAGGTGACTTGCAA
This sequence comes from Myotis brandtii, assembly GCF_000412655.1. NCBI lineage: Eukaryota > Metazoa > Chordata > Mammalia > Chiroptera > Vespertilionidae > Myotis > Myotis brandtii. Next base: position 192,419 of record NW_005354058.1, on the reverse strand, counting down.
AGAGATAATGACATTTAAAACTTTTATGATTTTTAACACTTTCATGATTGGAGTAAAATTAATACCATAAAAATATCCCAATGTCACCTTCTTAAAAAAAGAATTGGAGAGGGGAATTTCATTCCCATCCACAATGGAGTGAGGGATTCAGACTTGCACTCTCATTGTAAATAAAGAACTGGACAAAGTCTATGAAACCCAAGTTTGCAAACATTGGACAACTGGCAATGCAGAATTTTGATCACTGAGAGAAGGGAAACAAAGGGAGAGAGCCCTAATATGTATGTCCCTGATTTTCTGCCTGGAGAAACTTTCTGGATCATACATAGTACGTGGAAGGGGATTCTAAACAGAGCATGGTGGTCTCACTGAGTTGGGGAAACAGAATGGGGATCAGGGAGGCTGCAGTGGCTGGACTTTGTGGGCCAGTGTATCAGAGAGAAGGGCATTGCCCAGATAAAGAGCCCCACACATCTACATGGGGTCTCATTGAGTCTCTGGCTGAATACTGTGCCCTGTATACTTAGAATGAGATTTCAAGTGGTTGGGCAAAGAACAATTACTGAGGACAGAACAAACTACTAGGAAGTTATAGGCTAAACAAGTCCCAGCACTAACGAGGAATTGAGAGATGGTAGACTTCTGATCCCACACAGTAATACCACCTTTTTGAACATCTGGTACAGTTAATAGAGACCCCAGAAGGGCTATGTCTTGATATTAAGGCTAAATAGCCCTAGATTAAAGGCCGCCATAAGTCCATAGCAACAGCTTAAATTCAAGTCTTGAAACCTGATCTGCAGGCAATTTAACTGTCTTCCAAATAAAGCTGCTCTTTACAAGAAGAACAAAAAATTTAGACACTTAGCAATTACTGGGAAGAAGCAGGACAGTGGGAATCAAAATCAGGAAATATAAATAGACTAAAAAAAAACACAATAATGATCGAAAGCAGACAAGAATTTAAGACAGCTTGATCCCCAGTGGGGGGCGTTCAGGAGGCAGCCAATCAATGATTCTCTCTCATCATTGATGCTTCGGTCTCTCTTTCCTTCTCCCTTTCTCTCTGAAATAAATAAAAAAAATATATAAAGTTAAAGAAAAGAAAAGAGCAAAGTGGAACTTCTAAAAATAAAAGATCCGAAATAAAAATAAAATTAAAATGTCACTGAATGGGTTTAATAAGCAGATTAGACACTATAGAAAACAAGATCAGTGAAATTGAAGATACCAATGCAAACTTTTAAAACTATAGTATAGAGAGGAAAAAAATTTTAAATATATTTTTATTGATTTCAGAGAGGAAAGGAGAGGGAGAGAGAGATAGAGGGAGAATCGTCGACCAGCTACCTCCTACAAACTGGGGACCAAGCCTGCAACCCAGGCATGTGCCCTGACCAGGAATCGTACCATGACCTGGTTCATAGGTTGATGCTCAACCATTGAGCTACACTGGCCAGGCGAGAGGAAAAAGTTTTTTTTAAAAAGAATGAACCTGTGGAACAATATCAAGTGGTCCAGCATGTAATTTGAGTCTCAGAAGGAGAAGAGTCAGATAAAATGATAACTGATGAATACTGCAAACACAGAGATACAAGCAATTCTTCAAACAGGATCAACACAAAACCATACCAAGGCATACCACAATTTAGATCATTCATGTTGCCTCTCTGAGATGAACACAGCCTGCACCCCCCCACCAACTATAAAGGAAATAATATACATATTGAGGCAGAAAAGTATAAATAAGAAAGTTAAAATCACCCTGAAATCCTATCAGCGGTTCTCAACCTGTGGGTCGCTGAAAATACATCCTGCATATCAGATATTTACATTACGATTCATAACAGTAGCAAAATTACAGTTATGAAGTAGCAACAAAAATAATTTTATGGCCGGGGGTCACCACAACATGAGGAACTGTATTAAAGGGTCGCGGCATTAGGAAGGTTGAGAACCACTGCGCCTAACCTTGGTTGCGGGCACATCCCCAGTAGGGGGTGTGCGGGAGGCAGCTGATCGATGTTTCTCTCTCATTGATGTTTCTAACTAACTATCTCTCTCCCTTCCTCTCTGTAAAAAAATCAATAAAATATATTTTTAAAAAAAATAATAATAATTTTATGGTTGGGGGTCACCACAACATGAAGAACTGTACTTAAGGGTCGCGGCATTAGGAAGGTTGAGAACCATTGAGAGAGAGCATGTTGATGATCATCCCTTCCAGATATATGTCTGTCTATAGTTGCAGTTATACACAAGCATTTGTTTATAAGTGGATTATAATATTCTTGTTGCTGCTTTATTTATTTCTTACAGTAAAATATACATAACATAAAATTGGCAATTTTAACTATTAAGTGTACAGTTCAGTAACATTAAGTCTATTCACATTGCTGTGTAACCATTAGCACTAATACATCCTGCATATCAGATATTTACATTACGATTCATAACAATAGCAAAATTACAGTTATGAAGTAGCAACAAAAATAATTTTATGGTTGGGGGTCACCACAACATGAGGAACTGTATTAAAGGGTCGCGGCATTAGGAAGATCAGAACTAATCTTTCATCCCATACTGAACTCTGTACCATTAAGCAGTAACTCTCCATTTCCCCCTCTCCCACATTCCCTGGTAATCACTGTTCTACCTTCTGTCTCTATAATTTGACTGTTATGTTACCTCATAAAAGTGGAATCAAACAATATTTTTCTTTGAATTTGTGTTATTTTATTTACCATAATGCTTTTAAGATTCATCCATGTAATAACATATATCAGAATTTCCTTTTAAAAACTGAATAATATTCTATTATATGTATGTACTTCATTTTGTTTATTGATCTATCAATGGACATCTGGGTTATTTCTACCTTTTGGCTGTTGTGAATATGCTGTTATGAACATGAGTGTACAATTATCTGTTTGAGTCCCTGCTTTAAATTCTTTTGTGTATATACCCCAGAAATGGGTCAAATAGTAATTCTGTATTTAAATTTTGAAAAACTGTAGTGTTTTCCACAGGACTGTACCATTTTACATTTTTAACATCCAGGACTAAGATTCAAAGCAACCACATAAAAAGAATATAGAAGAAAGTCACTGTGCATGCCCAGGGAAAGATGCAGACTTTGAAAAGACCTGAGAAGTCTAAGTGTACACCTCAAGCTGATTCTCAACACAGATATCCTATGACAATAAAAGTTTTAAAAATAGCAAATTCTGGGGAAGTGGTAGAATTTGATGATTCAAATGTCCCATTTTCAACAACAACAGCAAAAAATCACAAGGCATACAAAGAAACCTAAAGTATTGTCCATTCAACAGTAAGTAAATCAGCAGAAATTGTTCCTGAGAAAGACTAGATGACAGATTTACTAAACAAAGACTTTAACACAGCCATCTTAAAGAGGTATAAAGTAAGATGTGGACAAAATTAAGAAAAGTATGTATGAACAAAATGGGAATATCACTAAATGATAGAAAACATGAAAAGAAACCAAAAAGAAATGCAGCAGCTTAAAGGAATAATAATTGAAATGAAAAATTTGCTAGACTTAATTTTTTTTTAAATATGTTTTTATTGATTTCAGAGAGGAAGGAAGAGGGAGAGAAGGAAACATCAATGATGAGAGAGAATCATTGATCAGCTGCCTCCTGCATGCCCCACACTGGGGATTGAACGCACAACCTGGGCATGTGCCCTGACTGGGAATTGAACCATGACCTCTGGTTCATAGGTTGACACTCAACAACTGAGCCACACTGGCCGGGCAACTTTTACTTTTACTCTTAAATTACTTTAATGTTGTATCTGGAAGTAACAAATACCCATCACATTAATTAGCTTACTTTTGTTTATATTCTCCTAACTGTTTTCCTATTTAACAGACATATTTAGGTCACAATAAGAACAGATTTGAGAACCAATAATTAAGGGGTTTACCCTTAATTTTTTGTTGTTTTGCTTTAAATTTAGATATTCAAAGAGAAGAAGAAAAAGTGAAACGATCTGTGAAAGATGCTGCCAAGAAGGGTCAGAAAGACGTCTGTGTGGTCCTGGCCAAGGAAATGATCAGGTCAAGGAAGGCTGTAAGCAAGCTCTATGCATCCAGAGCTCACATGAACTCTGTACTCATGGGGATGAAGAACCAGCTGGGTAAGAAGGCCATTGCCTTACCACCACCTAGTCAAAACAAGAAGCGAGAAAAAGAGAAACATTTATTTGTTTCCTCCTGTATACCCCACAACTGGGATTGAACCCACAACCCAGGCATGTACCCCGACCAGGAATTGAACCTGCAACCTTTTGGTGCATGGGATGACGCTCCAACCAACTGAGCCACCTGGCCAGGGCTTTAATTTTTATTTTTTTATCATTGTCTTAGTTTGGGTGTTATATAAAATGCAAAATATTACTATCATTAGTTTTATTGTTACTTTTCTTTTTGCCAGTGTTGTTGAAGTAATGGCAGTCTGCACATAAAACTGCTTTGTTTAAAAGTTAGAATGTGCCTGGCTGACGTGGCTCAGTGGTTGAGCATCGACCTATGAACCAGGAGGTCACGGTTCGATTCCTGGTCAGGGCACATGCTTGGGTTTCGGGCTCAGCTCCTGGTAGCGGAAGTGCAGGAGGCAGCCAATCAGTGATTTTCTCTCATCATTGATGTGTCTATCTTTCCCTTTCTCTCTGAAATCAATAAAGATATATTTTTTAAAAAGTCAGAATGTATTTCCTCATGTGAACAGTGTTCTAGAGTGACCTGAGAGTTGAGTCATAGTTAAACTTTGCATCCAGTTGGTTTCTGTCCTTACTTAATTTCTGTTAAATGAAGACATCCTAATGCAGAACTATAGTTGCTCAGAATGTCAGCAAGTGACTGTCAGAAATTTATACTTAGTATGGGCTCAGAAATTATGGAGAAATTTTTCACTAAAGAGTATTGTCAACTCTCTGTCAGATACTACATTGTTGAGCACATCACACTCAAAAGTTAGAAGATTGAATTTTCATTTTAAAGGCTGGTTCCAAATTAGTACCTAATCCATTATTTGATTGTATTTAGCTATGAAGGTATTTCTTTACGTTCAGTTTTAATTTAACACTTGGATGTAGCTTTTAAATACTAGTATGTGTAATGACTACACCATCAGTTTCTTTCTCCAGATACTGACGAAAATAATCATGGGTTGGGAAAGAGTAAAAATATGACAAACTCTTTGTACCACATCTTTTTAACTTTTTTTTTTATTATTAAATATATTTTAGATTTTTTACGGAAACTCATTAACCGAGATACTTGCAAAGCCATGAAAAGAAAAGTTGCTCCTGTTTACCAGGTGTTCCTGTCTATTGTGTTTGAGCCATTGGATAATTGTAGGTCTATTTGTTATAGCAGCTAGTGTTACCCTGATGAATTTAAGCACTCATTTTTAGCTAGGCACCATTCTTTTTTTCTTTTTCTTTTTTTAAATATATTTTATTGATTTTTTACAGAGAGGAAGGGAGAGGGATAGAGAGTTAGAAACATCGATGAGAGAGAAACATCGATCAGCTGCCTCCTGCACACTCCCTACTGGGTATGTGCCCGCAACCAACGTACATGCCCTTGACCGGAATCGAACCAGAGACCCTTGAGTCCGCAGGCCAACGCTCTATCCACTGAGCCAAACCAGCCAGGGCCACATCTTTTTAACTTTTAAAAACTGTTATTTCAGCCCTAGAGTAATGTATTTAGGCACGTTCAATACTGGCTATATCACTTATCTCTATGCCTTTGAACAAACCAAGTGTTCAGTACCATGAAGAAATAGTTTAATCTTATGTCATTTTAAAAAATATATATTTTTATTGATTTCAGAGAGGAAGGGAGAGGGAGAGAGAGATAGAAACATCAATCAGTGATGAGAGAGAATCATCGATTGGCTGCCTCCTACAACCCCTTATTGGGGATTGAGCCCATAAACTAGGCATGTACCCTGGCCAGGAATTGAACTGTGACCTCCTGGTTTATAGGTCAGTGCTCACCACTGAGCCACACAGGTTGGGCTTATCTGTCATTTTGAAAGCTCAAGTAAAATATTCTTGCCTTTTACAGCCAGCTTTGAACGTTTCATGTTTATTCCCTATTTTTATATTCCCTATTTTTATGCAACATGCTGAAAAGATGCATGTTCAGTTGACCATGAGAAACTTATTTTACAGAGAGGAAGGGAGAGGGATAGAGAGTTAGAAACATTGATGAGAGAGAGAGACATCGATCAGCTGCCTCCTGCACATTCCCTACTAGGGATGTGCCCGAAACCAAGGTACATGCCCTTGACCGGAATCGAACCTGGGACCCTTGAGTCCGCAGGCGGACGCTCTATCCACTGAGCCAAACCCGTTAGGGTGAGAAACTTATTTTAAAATTTTTCATTATTTTTGTTACTGAATCAATATCAGAAAACATTTTGCTTATTGTGCCTTCTCTCCCCTACCCCACCTAGGAATTCAGCACTGTATGCATAGTCTCTTTTTTTCCCCAATTGCAAAGTAAAAGTATACAGGATAATATAGTAGATACTATGTACCTATTGCCTAGAACCAATAAAATTTGATATTTTGTTATATTTGCCTCAGTTTTTATATTATAAAACATTATTACTAAACGTGAAGCTCCTTTAATATACCTTTCCAATTCTATTCCCTTCTCTCTCAACCTCCCTAGAGGAAACCAGTATCATGAATCTTAAAACTTGTATAAATGGTATTATACTATATACACCATTCGGTATCTTTGTACCATGTATTGTTGTACTTTTGAAATATACTCAATGATAAATACGTACTTTAACTAGTGGATGGTATTCCATTATATGGGTGTATCATATTTTATTTTTGTTTCCCCCATTGATGAGCATTTAGGCTATTTCCAGTTTTTGCTGTTACTAACAGTGCTGCTGTGAATGTCTTTTCACTCTTGCACACGTCAGGTGGTTTCTTTAGGACAGTTATATACGCAGAGTGGAATAGCTGGATTTAAGTTATTCTAGAATTGCAAAATTACTCTCTACAGAGGTTTTACTAATATATATTTCCACCAGCAGCAGATGAGAGTTCTTTTTTCCATATCTTTTTATAGTCCGACCTTTTTTTTTAAAAAAATATTTTATTGATTTCTCACAGAGAGGAAGGGAGAGGGACAGAGAGTCAGAAACATCGATGAGCGAGAAACATCAGTCAGCTGCCTCCTGCACGCCCCCCACTGGGGATGTGCCCGCAGCCAAGGCACACGCCCTTGACCGGAATCGAACCCGGGACCCTTCAGTCCGCAGGCCGACGCTCTATCCACTGAGCCAAACCGGTCAGGGCATAGTCCAACTTTTTAAGCTTTAAGACAGTGGTTCTCAACCTTCCTAATGCCGTGACCCTTTAATACAGTTCCTCATGTTGTGGTGACCCCCAACCATAAAATTATTTTCGTTGCTGCTTCATAACTGTAATTTTGCTACTGTTATGAATCATAATGTAAATATCTGATATGCAGGATATATTTTCATTGTTACAAATTGAACATAATTAAAGCATAGTGATGAATCACAAAAACAATATGTAATTATATATGTGTTTTCCGATGGTCTTAGGCAACCCCTGTCCTGTGAAAGGGTCGTTTGACCCCCAAAGGGGTCGAGACCCACAAGTTGAGAACCGCTGCTTTAAGAAGTATTATCTTGTTTAACATCTGTGGGAACTAGTGAACTTGATCACTCTCTTCTGTCACCTTTTCTCCCTGTGTACTGATTCCGAAAAATCTTTTCAAGCAATTATAACTCACAGATCACCATTAATTTACGTGAAAAAAAAATCTTTCCTCCCATAGCATGTACTTTCAGTGGTAAACATGACAAAAGCTTTCTCAGGTACTGCACAAGTCAAGAGCTTGTTATCCTTTAAATATACATTCCTAACAATATGTAATGTTTTTTAAAACATATATTACCCTGTGGTTCTATCACAACTTAAAAGTAAAATATCTGCTCTTTAATCTATAAATGTTAAAGTGCTATAAGGCTCTGTTTGGCCCTCTGCTCCCTTCCATCTTCTAACCTCATGATCTCATCTAGCCTCATGCCTTTAAATGTTGTTGATATTTGAAGTTTTGTCTTCAGCCTGACTTCATCACTAAATGTATAGTCGGCATCTCCACTCATGTCTTAATGAGTATATCAAAATTAATATGCCCATACAAAATCTTGGCTGGTCTTACTTCATCTGTATCCCCACCTACTCCCTATGTTCTCCTCTAGGAATCCAAGACATCATATAATTTCAGTTGTAAATGTTTGCACTTAGATTTTTAAAAGACAAGGGTTCTACCCCTTCTGTTCCTTGTTCTTTCAGTTGTGGGATTTGTGATCATTTCTTTTCCACGCACTGCATTTTTCTGTTTGTTGTGGGCCAGGGGGAGGCGGTTAATGAAAGCAAAAAATTTTAGTCAGTTGTTAAATTTCCTAGATTGGTCCTTTAATTTGTTAGGTTTCCTATTTTCTGTTTTGAGAATAATAATAGTACCTTGCTCATAGGGTAGTGTGAGGCTTAATTTAGTGCCTGGCACATGGTAATTGCTACATGTTGTAGGTTTAAATGTTATTATCATTGTTATCAATTTAGTCTTTGTTTTCTACTTTCTGAGAAATTTCCTCAACTTTATATTCCATTTATTCTATTGAATTTTTTGTTTGGGCTAGCTTAATTTTTATTTACAGGAAAGAATTCTGTAATAGTCCCCTTAAAAAAATTCTATTTTTATTTCATGAATGCAGTATTGTCCCTCACTTTTGACAGTTTTCTTTAATAAATTATTTTTTGTTCCTTGCATTGGTTCTCAGAGCTGCTTCTTCCCTCTCTCTCTCTCCCTTTTTAAGAAAGAAAGAGAACCCAGCTGGCATAGCCCAGTGGTTGAGCGTTGACCTATGAACCAGGAGGTCACAGTTCGATTTTCGATCAGGGCACATGCCCAGGTTGTGGGCTCGATCCCCAGTGGGGGCGTGCAGGAAGCAGCCGGTTAATTCTTCTCTAGCATCATTGATGTTTTTATCTCTCTCTCCCTTCCTCTCTGAAATCAATAAAAATGTATATTTTTTTTTTAAGAAGAGAGAGGGAGGCAGAGAGGGGAAATGGAGGAGGTTGGATTAAGTGTAAGCTTCATGAGAACCTTCTCCAGTCTCTTCAGCAAATGGACTAAGCTACAAAGAGCATAATGTTTTAATAAATTTAATAAATACATTCTTTTAGCCCCTATTATGTGCCATATATATTGCTGGGCACTGGAGATAAAATAGTGAACATTACAGGCACAGTGTTGCCCTCTAGGTATGGGGTGAAAAGCAAATAATTGAATAAGTTTAATAAAGTAATAAAATACATGCATATTTATAATTGTGTTAAGCACTAGGAGACTGTAAAAGGGAAATGCAGTTAAAGGTGGCTCCTTAAGGCACGGATGTAACCTGAAGGAGGAGGAGCAATTAAGTGTATGTGTTGGTGGGATGTTCCAACTAGAGTGTCAGTATGTGTAATGGTCATGGGGCAAAAACAATAGTGTACTCCGCTCTGAAGGAAGGTCTGGGAGGTTGGATACCCCAACTCTCAAGTTGATGGCCAGTAAGGATGAGCAGGGAAGTAAAGAAGACAGGGGGGTTTTTTTTGGTGTTTTTTATTTTTTGTTAATCTTCACTCAAGGATATTTTCCCATGGATTTTTAGAGAGAGTGGAAGGGAGGGGAAGAGACAGAGAGAGAAACATCAGTGTGAGAGAGACACGTCGATTGGTTGCCTTCCTCATGCACCCTGACCAGGGCTGGGGATCGAGTCTGCAACCCAGGTACGTGCCTTTGGCCGGAGAAAAACCTGGAACCCTTCAGTCTGTGGGCCCACGATCTATCCACTGAGCCAAACCGGCTAGGGTAAGAAGGCAGTTTTTATAGCTACTAAAAATAAGAGCTCTTAGAGACACATTCAAATTGAGATGCGCTGTGGCTACGGAGCAGATAAAGTGCAGTGGGAGTTCAGGGGAAAAGTATTTGGGGGAGAATCAGGGAGGCAGCTGAGTAGAGGAACTAGGGTGCAGGTGAAGTATTTCAAGCTGTGTTCAGCCAACAGCACTTGATTCAGTTTGATGAGAGTGCATTAAGGGGAGCAGTGGGAGGTAACGCTGCAAAGGTAATTTGAAGTCAAGCTGAGAGTTAAGCTGAGGAATTGTCATTTCATTTCCTAGGCGGCGGAGAGCCTTGGCACATTAAGCACAGACTGCAGAGGCAGCAAGTGGGGCAGTGGGACCTGGGAGGTAGTGGGCAGAGCCTGAGTAGTCAGTCCACTGGGCTGGCGTGGAAGAGGGGGCGAGAGGAGGAACCGTTCTGCATGCAGGGTAGACGGGACTTGGTGAAGGTGTAAACAAGCCGGAGATGTGCCAAACTCTTGAACGTGGAAAGACTGCAGGGCCATTAAGACACTGGAAACCTAGGAAGAGGGAGAGGCCTGGGAGGAAAGGAGATTCGGTTGGGCTGTTCAGATCGCTGGATGAGGATCACCTGGCTTCCCCAGCACCAGTGCGCTGCCTGGTGAGAGGAACCCCAGGGAGAGAATTGAGAGGGTTTATAATAGGGTGTTGCTTGTTGATAAATTAAATACAGCAGAGAAGGTACGTGAGGATAGGACTTGGGACAGGCAGGAGGGAGGAGTCTACATTTAGGGAGTGAGAAAGGAGGAAACCAAAAATGGTGTAATGAGAGTTCCTGAGCCGTCTTACTTCAGATGTGCCCTCCCCTCTCCCCCCAGGCCTGTTGCTGCTTTGAAAACCCACCATTTGATGCAGTCATTCCTTTTCCTAAAATGCAGTTGTTAAAATGCAGATGTCCCTGGCAGGGTGATATGCTAAGCCTTGTCAGCTATGAATACGTTGTCATGATCAGATGCTTTCCAGGTGAAGCTTTCTGACAGCAGCTTCCCACAGAATAAGACAGATGATGAGTGTGTTTTGATTGAGAGGAGAAAGTGAAGAGAGAGGTTCAAAGGTGGGGCAGGAAATAGAATTACCATATCATCTGGCAATTCCACTGCTGGGTGTCCACTCAAAAGGATTGAAAGCAGGGATTCAGACAGGTAATTGTGCACCCATGTTCCTAGTAGCGTATTCACAATGGGCAAAAGGTAAAGGCAGCCTGAGTGTCCACTGAAGGATGAAGAGATAAAATGTGGTTTATACATAAAATGGAATATTCTTCATCTTTAACACACATTACAAATGGCTACACCTTGAAGGCATTATGTGAAGTGAAATACACCTGTCACAAAAGGACAAATATGGCGGCATAGATAAACACCTGAAATTGCTCCCTTGCACAACCACTTCAAAAATACAGCTAAAAGACAAACGGACATCATCCAGAACCACAGGAAGGCTGGCTGAGTGGAAATTCTACAACTAGAAGGAAAGAGAAAAGCACACTGAGACTCAGAGGAAGTGTGGAAGTAAAGTGCAGAGGTACAGAGGCGCGAGCCGAAAGGGCTGGCAACTGAGGACGCGGCTGTCTTTTTCATTCGGGAGGGAGGCACAAGCTCCTGACTGCTCTGAACTCCAGTTCCGGGCCAGTCTCTGGGGACCCAGACTCATACAGAGAGAAACTGGACTGTCTGGCGGGCAGAAATCGAGGGCGGCCTTTTTTTTTTTTACCACAGGACACTGAGACCAGGGACCTCTTAGGGCAGGACTGAGGATCAGCTATAGCTGTTTGCTCCGCCCTGTTGATTCCCTGAGACCCAGCCCCACCCAAGCTGTGTGCAGAGGCTTTTGCATATGAATGGCCTGGCCCTTTGCAATCTAAAATTACCTAACAAACTGCAGCTGGATCAGAGAGACCCAGAACATCCAAAAGAAGGCCCAAGGCCCCACAGCAGCTTGCATTGCTTCACAGCTGGACCTCATCTGGGCACCTCCAAATCCCAAACAAATAAGAGGAATCTGCAGATCTCTCCATAGCTCCTGCTGGGTAGCCTCAGGCAGAGGCTAAATTAGCACCTCCTTAGAGATCCAAGTGCCAGTGTACCCAGTGGGCAGAGGGGGACCATCCAGATTACAACTCCTCAGATCCATAAGGGACACACTCAGGGGGCAGACTCAGTGAGCACCAAAGCCCCACTGAAGCAAGTCTTGCCCCAGAAGGGAGTCTCCAGCACAGAAGTTCTCCCACCGCAGACACAGCTAATTCTCACAGCCAATTGGCCTGGAGGGCAATTCCTCCCAGTGATACCTACAACAATCAGAGCTTAATTACAACAAGACTGTGCACAAAGCCCACAGAGGGGTGCACCAAGAGTGTCCACTTCAGGTAATTGGGGAGGCTGAGCCACTGGGCCCTATAGGACACCTAGCCCCCTGCGAGGGAGGGGCAGGGTCCGGATGTGTGCAAGGGCCCAGCTTCTCTTCTTTTTTAAATATATTTTATTGATTTCAGAGAGGAAGGGAGAGGGAGAGAAACATCAATGACGAAAGAGAATCTGATCAGCTGCCTCCTGCACGCCCTCTATACTGGGGATCCAGCCCTCAACCTGGGCCCTCAACCTGTGCCCTGACCAGGAATCGAACCCTCACCTCCTCGTTCATAGGTCAATGCTCAACCACTGAGCCACACCGGCCGGTACTGACTTCTCTTCTTGAATTTACCTCACAGTTGTAGGCTTGTGCGTCACTGACATCACTGTCCTTTTAGAGGAGGGGTCCTCAAACTTTTTAAACAGGGGGCCAGTTCACTGTCCCTCAGACCGTTGGAGGGCCGGACTATAGTTTAAAAAAAAACTATGAACAAATTCCTATGCACACTGCACATATCTTATTTTGAAGTAAAAAAACAAAACGGGAACAAATACAATATTTTTATTTGCATGTGGCCTCCCAGCTGTAGTTTGAGGACCCCTGGACTAGAGGATCGCAAGAATCAAGTCAAAGATTTGAAATACGAAGAAGCAAAAAACACCCAACCGGAAAAACAAAAAGAAAAAAGAATCCAAAAATATTAAAAGTTATGTAGGCTTGCTGTAACTTTAATTCCAATTGCAGTAGCTTTTCTGGCTTAGTCAGTGATTCCCAGCGGGCGGCAGGTTTGCCCTTCAGGGGACATTTGGCAGATTTGAGACATTTTTGGTTGTCACAACTGGGGAAAGAGGAATGTTGCTATTGGCATTTTGTGGGTAGAAGCCAGGGATGCTGCTAAACATCCTAGAATGTATAAAGCCCCTGTCCTGACACCCCCATCTGGGCTGGGCAGCGCAGTGGGCCTGGGGGGCGGGGGGCGGCAGCCTCATGTCCCAGTGGCGCAAGTCCCCGCCCCCGTCCCCACCCACCAGCTCCAATGTGCGCGCAGCCTGTTGAACGGCTGTGACTGGGACATCATTAGCAATCTAGGTATCAGTAGGTGAATGGATAAAAAAGAATTGGTATGTGATATATAGATATGCATATGATCTCAGAATACAGACAGTTTTTCCCTAGCAAGGAACTGTAACCATCCTACGTTGACACGCACATAAACTCACTGTCTCTTATCCTGATTTCTCTCATTTTCCTGACATCCAGCAGCAGGTTCCTCACAGAGCAGCTGTAGTCCACATGCTGGTTTGTAAAGAGCACTACGTGGGTAGCCTAAAGCCTTGTTTTCCAGTGTGACCCTGGCCAGGTCCAGAGCTGTTCCTCACATGTGTGACTCACCTGGATGCCGTGGTCATTCCTGGCCGGCTTCCTTCCTTAAGGTCAGCCGCAGGCCTTCGGGTCCCTCTCCGCACTGGCCAGTTGATGTGCATGCTCAGTGTTAGCAAAGTAGCACACAGTTTAGGAAAGTCAGTTCCTTGTGCAGTCGTGTATTCTGCAGATACATTAATGGCTTTGGAAATTCACATACTACTGTTTCCTTTTCTTAGAATGGCTTGTCATTTTACTCTCTTTTTTTCATCCTGTGGTCCCTTCTATTGAGTAGTCCTTCTCTTCCAGCGGTTTTGCGAGTGGCTGGTTCCTTGCAGAAGAGCACAGAAGTGATGAAGGCCATGCAGACTCTCGTGAAGATCCCAGAAATCCAGGCCACCATGCGGGAGCTGTCCAAAGAGATGATGAAGGTGACCTGGGGCTAACCCTGCATCCTGCGAAGTGTCAGGCTCAGCAGGTGGCAGAGGCTTGGGCTGGGTTGGGCAGGAATGGGCGGACCACTGTGGCCAGACACGGAGGACAGAGGAACAGCAGTTAATATCGGTTGAAACCACCTGAGCTGAGCATGGCAGAGGCTGGGTCAGGTTGCCAGAGTGCCCCTTAGAGGAAGTGAAAGTGTACCCAGACCTCAGGGGAGGTTGGGATCCAGGGAACGAGTGTTTTGGATTCGGGAAGCTGGGGTTTACAAGCTCCGACAGGAGTACAGAGACAAGAAGAGCCCAGGTTCCTCCGTCTGCTCCAGGGGAATGTTAGAGAAGCTGGCATGGGGGGTCGTTCTCCCTCCCTCGCCAGCAAACTTTTGGTAATTTTTTTTCTGTGAAGGGCCAGATATTAAATGTAATTTCTATTTTGTGGGCCATGTATCTTTGTTACAACTACTCAACACTGCTTTGTAGTGTAAAAGCAGCCATACATAATATGTAAACAACTGAGAGTTACTGTGTTCCAGTAAAACTTTATTTACAAAAGCAGAGAGTGCACTGATTGGAATCTGAGGGCTGTGGTTGGCTGGTGCCCGTTAGACTAGAGAAGGAGAGGCTGAAAGCCAAAGAGAAAGCAGTGAACACCTGCCATCCCAGGACTGGGGCCTTGCAAGGACCTTGCTGCTGGACAGGGCTCAGGAGGGTGTTGTTACTGAGCCCTCTGCCAGCCATTGGTGCATCCCACATTCTGTCCTCTCAAGCCCACCCAGCGACCCTGTGAGGTAGGTGTTTTATCCCCGTTTACACAGGAGGAACCTGAATCTTGAAGTTGCCAAGTATCTTACAAGTAATGTTGGTAGTAAGTGGCAGATCTGGGCTTGTCTGACCTTACCACCTGAGCTGCCTCAGAGGAAGTGGTGTAGGAAGTGCCTTGTACAGGTGCTTGCCAAGACAGGTTGGAACACTCAGGCATCTGTCTGCAAGTTGTTCCCCAAGCGCCGCCGTTGTAGTGTGGGGTGCTTCGTGAAGCTCTGCCGATAGCAGTGAGAGGCCCACCTCCAAGCTTAGTGCTAAATTTGGAGAAGAGGTTCCTTTTCGCCCTTTGCCTTTCGGCAGAGAGGGCAGCATCCAGGGTTTCCTGTGGCCAACAGTCTTGTGTGTTAGCCCTCAAAAGGGTGGACTGGCCTGGGAGACACTGAAGTTCACTGGGCACTCGCCCTTAAAGGTATCTTTTGAGAACAGATTTAACTGTTGGAAGTGACCTGGTTTATTCTGTGTTTAGGCAGGGATCATAGAAGAGATGTTGGAGGACACTTTTGAAAGCATGGAAGACCAGGAAGAAATGGAAGAAGAAGCAGAAATGGAAATTGACAAAATTCTGTTTGAAATTACAGCAGGTATGACCCTGACATTCATCCCTTCTCACCTTTTATGGCCATTCTTCCTGCATTCACTAAATTAGCTAATAGCTTTTTCTTTAGGCTATAACTTCCTTACTTCTACATTTTTAATTTTAGATTGTGCAAGTTATTTCTTGAAAAATAAGTACATTATCTATAAACATCTTTTTTAAGACACAGAAATTGGTGTCACAAACTGCATTTGGGAGTTTGAATTGGTATAGAATTTCTGGAAAGTAATCTGGCAATAGCTATCAAAAGCCCTTGACCTAGAAGATTGACTTCTGGTAGTTTACTCTAGTAATTAAAGATGGCTGAATGATTTAACTCAAGGATATCTGTAGTAGTCTTGTTTATAATATTAAAAAGTTCTAAAGTTAAATGCCTAATAACAGAATATTGGTTAAGTCAAGTATGTTATATATGTGTTTGGTTTTTTTAAATATATTATTGATTTTTTACAGAGAGGAAGGGAGAGGGATAGAGATTAGAAACATCGATGAGAGAGAAACATCGATCAGCTGCCTCCTGTACACTCCCCACTGGGGATGTGCCCGCAACCAAGGCACATGCCCTTGACCGGAATTGAACCTGGGACCCTTGAGTCCGCAGGCTGACGCTCTATCCACTGAGCCAAACCGGCTAGGGCAAGTATGTTATATATGTTTTAATGGAATACATTATAGTTGTGATAGGTAATGTAGAAATAAATATATTAGTGACATGTAAATATGTTCTCCATGTATTATGTGAAAAAAGCCTATGGAAATACACATTTCTATGTAAAAGTCACATCTATAGAAAAATAGTAGTTATCTCTGAGTGATGGTTAATGAGGTTTATTTGGATTTTTTCCCTGTTCTTTTTTAAAGTTATTTTTCACTTACAGTTGACATACAATATTATATTAGTTTCAGGTATACAACATAGTGATTAGACAATTATATCCTTTTGAAGTGATTACCCTGATAAGTCTAGTACCCATCTGACACAATACGTACATATATACATTTTTTAAAATTTCACTTATTGATATTGTTAGAGAGGAAAGGAGAAAGAGAAACATTGATTTGTTGTTCCATCTATTTAGGCATTCATTGATTAATTCTTGTATGTGTCCTGATTAGGGATCAAACCCATAATCTTGGTGTATTGGGATGATTCACTAACTAACTAAGCTACCCGGCCAGGGCACATATATATTATTAACTATATTCCCTATGCTGTACTTTATATTCCTGTGACTATTTTTATAACTGGTAGTTTGTACTTTATAATGACTTTCACCTATCTGCCCAACCCTTCTCCCATCTATATCTATGAGTTTGTTTCTGTTTTGTTTGTTCATGTACTTTGTTTTTTACATTCCACACATAAATGGAATCATGTAGTATTTGTCTTTCTCTGTATGACTTATTTCACTTAGTATAATACCCTCCAGGTCCATCCATGTTGTTGTGAATAGTAAGATTTCATTCTTTTTTATGGCGATTGTATATATGTACCACATCTTCTTTATCCAGTCATGTGTTGATGGACACTTAGGTGGCTTCCATATCTCGCCTATTGTATGTGAAATGACCTCTTTGTCTTTTATGATAGCCTTGGTTTTAAAGTCTTACTTTGTCTGATATAAGTCTTGCTACCCCCAGCTTTTTTTAAATTTACATGAAATACCTTTTTCCATCTCTTTATTTGCAGTCTGTGTCTTTCCATCTAAAGTGGGTCTCTGTTGGCAGCATATATTGCCTTGTCTTCCAGATCACTGATTTGATCCTCTGCTTCATCTAATCTGCTGTAGATTCTCACTAGTATATTCTTTCTCTGCTTCATCTAATCTGCTGTAGATTCCCTCTAGTATATTCGTTTCAGTTATTGTATTTTTCAGTTCTGACTTTTTATTTATTTATTTTTTTAATTTTTTTATTGACTTTTTAAATATATTTTCAATCTATATCCTTTTTTCTGTTTTCTATCTCTTTGTTGAAGTGCCTGCCTGGCTATGGCTGCTTAGTTGGAGCTACTCGATAGGCCACAACTGGCTCCACTTATGTCAGGCTTGGGGCCACCTGATAGGAGTTACAGTGTATGTGGAGACTCTTACCACTTGTGCTGGTCTTAGGATACAATGCATGCTGAGCCAGCCATCACATGTGTGGGGTTTGTGGACCTTTGAAAAAGTCTGCAGTGCAAGTCTGCGGCGCCCACTACTCATGTGAGGTGTGCAGATTTAGGGGAAAGTCTGTAAATAGAGCTGAGGTGGGCTGCTTGTGTGAAAGAGCTGCTGGAAGGGGCTCAGGCCAGGCAAGGGACTTGGGTGGAGCAGGGTTTTGGTATCACCAAGGCAGGGTGAGCGGTGTTATTCAATTTAAACGAGAGAACAAATTTGATACCTTCCAGTACTTCGACCCCTGGGGAGAGTTGCCTTCTCCCCTATCCCTCCAGCTCTTTCCCTGAAATGAGTCAGTTTAGTTCCTTCCCACATGCCCCTCCTCCCCATATGCCCCTGACGCTTTCCCAGCCACTGCCCCTGTGCTGGAACTTAGAGCCAGTGAGTTTGTGAACGAGTGAGTCTGTGTGGGCCCCACACAATCAGCACCTCAGTCTCTAGTGGCCCTTTGTGTTTCTCAGAAGCAACCCCTGCTGATCTTCACAGCCAGATATTATGGGCACTTCCCTTCCCAGCACTGGAAAGTCTGCTTTGTGGCTGAGATCCCTCACTCTCCAGGGGGACCTCTGCAGCAGAGATATCCCTCCCATTTCTTTTCTTTTTTAAAAATATGTTTTGAGAGAGAGAGAGGGATAGAAACATCGATGAGAGAGAAACATCAACATCAGTCAGCAGCTGCCTCTTGCAAGCTCCACACTGGGGATTAAGCCTGCAACCTGGGCATGTGCCCTGACTGAGAATCAAACCGGTCACCTCTTGGTGCATGGGTCGACGCTCAACCTCTGAGCCACACTGGCTAGCGGTTCCCTCCGTTTCTTAATTGCCACACCGTGCTTGTGAGATCCGCCCATTTCACATCAGTTCAGCTGGGTGTGAATTCTGTTCAGCTAGTCTTCAGGGGGTTCTCAGTGATGGTTCTATAATTCACTTGTAGTTTTGATGTGATTGTGGGAGGAGGCGAGTACAGCATCTTCTCTGCCATCTTGATCAGAAGTTGAGTTTTTAATCTTTATTTTTACTTCTGGATTTTCTGAGTTTTATGTTTGATAA
>NW_005354058.1:165766-173597 GCF_000412655.1 Myotis brandtii | reverse complement strand
TGGTGAGATTTAATTTTTGTTTATTAATTTGTTTTAATTTGTTGGGGGAGAGAGGAGTAGTTACTCCATATTCCAGAAAAACATTTTTTGAAGATTTAGAAATAATTTAGTTAGATTTGAAATCTTCGCCCAGACCAGTTTGGCTCGGTGGATAGAGTGTCGGCCTGTGGACTCAAGGGTCCCAGGTTCGATTCCGGTCAAGGGCATGTACCTTGGTTGCAGGCACATCCCCAGTAGGGGGTGTGCGGGAAGCAGCTGATCCATGTTTCTCTCTCATTGATGTTTCTGACTCTCTATTCCTCTCCCTTCCTCTCTGTAAAAAATCAAAAAAATATTAAAAAAAAAAAAGAAATCTTCATGAAGCTTGAAAATTAAGTATTCAATAGTGTTTAGGAATTTAGATCAAGAGCTTCAAAACCAAAATTCTTTTTATTTTATTTTATTTTTTTCATCATCATTTATCTCCTCTGTGCCCTCTTCCACCTCTCCCACCCCCTCCCCCACAATCACCATCACCACACTGGTGTCCATGTCCATGAGGTCTCTCTCTCTCTCTCTCTCTCTCTCTCTCTCTCTCTCTCTCCCTCCTTCTCCCTCTCCCTTAGTCCCTCCATCGCCTCTGCCCCTGCCACCAGATCTGTCTGCCTATTTTATGAGTCTGTCCCTATTGTGCTTGGTAGTTGTTTGTTCATTCAGAACCAAAATTTGTAAAATCAAAATCTTTATGGTTATTACGACTTTGGTGTCATTACAGTTGGTATTTGCACATTTGTCATCATGAGCAAAACCTCACCAAAACAGCTTGTTTCATTGCCCTTCTCTGTCAGACTGACCCTGGCATGAAAGGGGAAGAGGATGGACCATGTCTAAGCCAATGTGTTGTTGATCTGCTCCCTGTTTCTTTTCAGGGGCCTTGGGCAAAGCACCTAGTAAAGTGACTGATGCCCTTCCAGAGCCTGAACCTCCAGGAGCCACGGCCGCCTCAGAGGAGGAGGAGGAGGAGGAGGAGGTGCTGGAGGCCATGCAGTCGAGGCTGGCCACACTCCGCAGCTAGGGCCACCCAGCTGTGCCCGAAGCTCTTCATGGACCGCCCGCCAGGTGTGCGCACACTCCGCTGAACGGCCGCTATTTATGTATCTCTTGCACTACACCTCTGTGAGGAAGCTTTGCATTCTGGAGAAGGTTTTCTTCACTCTCTGCAGAGGTTTTGGGGTCTCAAAGGATTGTTCTGGGGACGTGCTGTAATAAATGCATCATTTACAGGAGTAGAAACGGAAGAATCCTTTCGGAGGGAGGGCAAAGAATTTGGTCTCCTCGCAAAACACTTCTGAGAATAGAGTTCATTGCCTGATGTTGAGGACTCTGTACATTTTTTTGTCTGTAAAACACTATATGAATGGATTTTAATAAATGTCTGCTTTAACACTTGGTCTCCTTTTAGGTTGTCATGTGCAATGAACTTTCCAGGTGTTTGCTCTTCCAAATTATTTCATAATGGAAGTAATTTGGAAAGAGAGCATAAGACTTGGAAGCTCAGGAGAAGGGCTTCTCCCCTGTAGATGCTTCTCCCCAGCCTTCACAGACGTAGCGTGGGAGCCACTGTGCGCTTTTTGCCATCTGTTTAACTAAAAAGATGCTTGGAGATTATGGCCCTTTGTCCTGTTTCAATGGCTGTTTTAACGTCCTGAAGGGTATGTACAGGGAGGGTAGGTGGGCTTTTCTTCCCTTCCTTCCCATTGCAAGTTGTATCCAGAGCAGAGAGCTATGAGATTAGGACCTTTTCGGATTGCCTGTCCCTGCTTTGAGCTGATTGTCTTGGGTGCATGGGATATGGATCTACCCATAAGTGCTTTCTCTAAGCCAGGGCTGACCAGGGAGAGGCATGGTGTGGCCATGCATTATAATCAACTCTCACACATCTGAAATATTCCTGTGTTACATTTATAAATAATTCAGGAGCAATTTATATTTGTGTTTGACAGTTTATAAAGCTCTTCGTTTGACACGTGATCTCACTCAGTCTTCACAAATAAGAAAAAGAGCTCACCTTGCACAGGATGCAACCCAGATCCCTGTGGTCCAAGTCCTATGTATAGTAAACCAGACAGGAAGAAACCCAACCACTCATCACAGGTTGGTTTTTGTAGATTGTATAGAGAAATCCTGAAGTTTCAGATGTCGCTGCAATGAGGCCGTAGTCTCGTCATGCAAAACGGAAATGTTGAGTCCAGGGACCGTCCTATTACTCTTGATTTTATCTTCAGGATCCACTTTGTTTTTTAAGTAAACATTTTTTAGAGCAGTTTCAGGTTCATATCACAATGACTGGGAAATACAGCATTCCCATATACCTCCTGCCCCAACCCATGCACAGACTTCCCACTTTGTGTATTCACATCCCACACCACAGAAGTACATTTGTTACATTAGTAATGGCTTTTTGCCATTACTAATATGCATGTAAGTTTTCTTTATGTCTTTTGATGGCTTGGTAGGTCATTTCTTTTTATTGCTGAATTTCCATTGTTTGGATGTATCACACTATCCATTCATCTACTGAAGGACATCTTGGTTGCTTTCAAGTTTTGGCAATTATGAATAAAGCTGTAAATGTCCATGTGCAGGTTTTGGTGTGGGTATATGTTTCAACTCATTTGGGTAAATACCAAGGAGCACAACTTCTGGATCACATGGTAAGAGTATGTTTAGTTTTATAAGAAACTGCCAAACTGTCTTCCAAAGTGGCTGTACCATTTTGCATTCCTACCAACAATGTACGAGAGTTCCTGTTGCTCTACATTCTTACCAGCTTTGGTGGTGGTGGTGTTTTGGATTTTGACCGTTCTAACAACTGTGTAGTGGTCTCTCACTTTTAATTTGCAATTGTCTAATGACATGATGTTGAATATCTTTTCATGTGTGTTTTTTTTTTTTGCCATCTGCAGATCTTCTTTGAAGAGGAGTCTGTTTAGATCTTTTACTCATTTTTCTTTCTTTTATTTTTCTCCATAACCATTTATTCCCCCTATAACCTCTTCCACCTTCACCCCTCCTTTTACCACCCCCCCCACAATTACCACACTGTTGTCCATGTCCATGAATTCTTTCTCCCTCTCTTTTTTTTCTTTTTTGCTCAAACCCTCTGCCCATTTTTTAATTGGGTTGTTCGTTTCCTTATTATTGAGTTTTAAGAGTTCTTTGTGTACTTGGGGTAATAGTTCTTTATCACATGTGTGTTTTGCCAATATTTTCTCCCAATCTCTGGCTTCTCATCTGATTCTCTTCACATTGTCTTTCACAGAGCAGAAGTTCTTCATTTTACTGAAGTCCAACTTAGCAATTATTTGTTTCATGATTGTGCCTTTGGTATTGGATTGTAAAAGTCCTCACCATACCCAGGGTCGCCTACATTTTCTCCTATGTTATATTCTAGGAGTTTTATAGTTTTGTATTTTACATTTAGGTCTGTGATCCATTTTGGTTTAATTCTTGCGAATAATTTAAGGTCTTTGTCTAGATTTTCATTTTTGCACATGGACATCCAGTTGTTCCAGTACCATTTGTTGAAAAGACTGTCTGTGCTGCATTTTATTATCCTTGCTCCTTTGTCAAAGACCAGTTTACTATATTTATGTGGGCCATTAAGGGCTCTCTTTTGCTTCATTGATGTATTTGCCTATTCTTTTACCAATGCCACACTGTGTTTTTACTTTCCACTCTGTTGATTCATGTAACTTTACAGTAAATGTTGAAGTCAGATCAAGTGCTCCAGCTGTTTTTCCCCCTCAGTATTGTGTCAGGTATTCTGTCTTTTACCTCTTCAAACAAACAGTAGAATTGATTTGTCAACATCCACAAATTTACTTGCTGGGATTGGGATTGGGATTGCATTTAAGTCCATAAATCAAATTGAGAAGCACTAACTTGTTGACAGGATATTGTTTTATGATTGCATTTTTCTGGCTAGTTTACTCACAGCATGATATTGGAATTAAATGTTCATAACCCCTGGGCATTTTGGATCTTATGTGGATAGTCAGAATTTATCCAGGTGGGTGGATGGACAGTCAGAATAAATAATAACCACTGTTCCAGCCATTCAAGTAAAAGGGTCTAAATGTAGGGCTTGTTTTAATTGTTTAAAGGGGTTCTGTGTTCTTCATTCCTGCTTTGAGGCCAGGGAAGTACAATGTTGGCTCTGTGTCATGTTAATATTCCATTTCCCCTCAGTACTCTATTGGGCATATTGGAAATAAAGGTGAGCCAGATCCTCTCTGGCCCTGGAAGGATCCACAAGCCAGGAAGGGAAAGAGTGATGTAAACAACTGCAATAAAATTTTCCTCTGTGCTCAGGCCCTCCACGTAGTCAAGGGCACTCAGAATAGCATTCCACAGCACCAACTCATTTGTTTGTTTTTAAACACAGCTTACTTTGTAAAAATCACTGTCTAGCTTGTGGTAGTCACTCAGCAGTTCACTCTAGGTAGATGGTAACCTCTCCCCGTGTCATCTATCAGCGATGATAGCTGTTAGCACCCACAGCTCACATGGCCTTAGGCCTCTTGTCTTGCATATTTCCAGGTGTGTCTCACTACTCCTGGAGAGAAGGGGTTATGACTCATATTTATTCTCAATTAGTACTCGTCATGCCTGCCTCTTCACCTCTCCCTTGCACCCAGCTATGAAAACAACTGTAAAACATCATAAAGCTTTCAAAGCTCTGAAGAACTGGGACTGTTTTTCTTGTCCTACCCTAGTGACAGATGCTCTTCAAATGCTAATACGTGTTACCAGTTAGCAAGGCTCTTAAGTGAAATAAACTTTGGAAATGTTTGGTTAAAGTAAACATAAATCAGGTTTCTTTATACAACTTTTCAGAGCCTTTCATATGCGTTTTCCAAATGTATTTGATCAAAACAGTTCTTTTGAGATAGCAGAATTAACATTTTCTAGCTACTGAGCCATTTAAAAAATACAAGCCTTTAAACCACAGTAGGGAAATATCTATTTAAAGCTAAGAAAATTCTACACATAATTAATTTTAGTTTTAAAAAATATGTTTATAGAGTGATGTCAGCAAAATTATGGAGTAGACAACTCCAAACATTCAGCCCTCCAAAGAAACATTGAGAAAAAAACAGCCAACCAATTTTGTCAGAACTCTGGAAAGCAAAAAATTTACACTATCCAAATGAATACTGTATTAAGGAAAAAAAGAAACTTAAAAACAAAGCCGGTGGCATCTTTACTTGTCCTTGCCGCATCTGTTTCCAAGCTTGGCAGCAGTCTGGAAAGCAGCAGCCCACATGATCAGCATGGAGCCCTGGTTCCTAATTCCAGAGGAACGGAGCTGACCTTATTCACAAATTATGTTTGCCTACCCTAACCTGTCCAGGGGTCATTCTGAACAACTAACATAAGGTGCTCACCTTTGGTTTGCCTATCTTGGAACTTAGGGTGGAAAAGCAGCAGTCATTGCTTTAAAATGTGTTAAGGAAATTTTTAAAATGTGCTCCCTTGGGGGAGCATGTCCTTGCCATTCCCTTTCCCCTCCCCCCACAGGCACACATCTCCTAAACTCCAGGGACCCCAAAAGCTTGCAATTAGGGGAGCAATGGGCAGTGGCAGCTCATCCCAAGCTAACCCCCTACACCTGTCTCCAAGGCCCCCTTTTCTCTGACTTCCCTGTTGCTTCTATGTTAATAAGCTTTAATAAGCATCCCATCTCAGTGTGCTTTTGCTGTGGCCAATAAGTTTTTGCTGAAAAAAACACACAAACAAATGAAAATATAGTGGGAGGAAAGGCCAGGCAGAGGGTTTCTTTGGGATACTAAAGTATTCAAAAGCATGTGTATACTGGGGAATTTAGAAAGCTACGTGCATGCCAGGACAGGAAATAGGCTCAGAAAAACCTGACATGTCCCTAAACATTCGCCATGGCTAATCTACAGGCTGTGAGGTAGAATCGTAACTGGTTAAGTGTTTAAAGATTGCCCCAGCACACAGTCAGTCCATAAATACAGGGACAGGTGGTATTGATGGTTTTTTTAAGGTCCTGGCATTCAAGGAAATCTCAAAACACTGGCTGGCTGAACACCGCTAGTCCTTTAACCAGCAGACCCTGGGTAGGGAAGAGAGTCTAAAAAAATGTACAGAAACCATGCCTGAGGAAGCCCAGACATTGTACTTCCTAGACAAAGACTTGAAACCATCTGTTTTCAATATGCTCAAGAGGTAAAGAAAATCAGGAAAACAATGTGTGAACAAAATGAAAATATCAATAGAGAATTTTAGAAAGGAACCACAGAGCCCTGGCCAAGTGGCTCCATTGGTTGGAGTGTCGTCCCATACACCAAAAAGTTGTAGGTTTGATCCCTGATCAGGACATGTACAGGAGGCAGCTGATCGATGTTTCTCTCTCTCTCAAAATCAATGGAAACATATTGTGCATATTAAAAAAAAAAAAAGGAACCACAAATTCTGGAACGAAAACATACAATAACTGAAATGAAGAAAAAAAAAATACACTAGCCCTAGCTGATTTGGCTCAATGGATAGAGCATCAGCCTGTAGACTGAAGGGTCCTGGGTTTGATTCCAGTCAAGGGCACATGCCTGGGTTGGAGGCTCGATCCCTAGTAGGGGGGGTACAGGGGGCAGCCCATCAATGATTCTCATCATTGATGTTTCTATCTCTCCCTCTCCCTTCCTCTCTGAAATCATATTTTTTTAAAAAATACACTAGAGGAGCTCACCATCAGATTTGAGTAGGCTGAAGAAACGATCAGTGAACTGAATGTATAATAATTTAAATGATCCAGACCAAGGAGCAGGAAGAAAAATGAAGAGTGGGCATAGCCTAAAGGACTTGTAGGAGACCATAAAGCTCACCAACATATGCATTATGGGAGTTCCAGAAGAAGATGAGAGAGAAAGGAGCAGAAATAGTACTTGAAGACACAATGGCTAAAAACCTCCCATATCTGAAAGATACGAATCTACAAACCCAAGAAACTCATCAAATTCAAGCAGGATAAAATAAAAGGGATCCACACTGAGACAAGTGTAGTGAAGTTGTTGAACAATAGAGACAAAGAGAAAATCTTGAAAGCAGAAGAGAAGCAACTTCTCATGTACAAGGGATCTTTAATAAGTTTAACCACTATTTTCTTGTAAAAAATATTTGTTAAATTGATTGGGGTGACATTGGTCAACATGAATATATAGGTTTCAGGTGTGGGCTTCTATCTTGAGATCTGCATATTGCACCATGTGCCCACCACCCAAAGTCAAATCTGTCACCGTATATTAGGACCCCCTTCTCCTCCAATCCCCTTGAGCAATGTTTCAGGGATTAATAATTTTCTCTGCTGCTACTGTAACTAAAGAAGCCAACAAAACAGCCCAGAGAACTAGCCAATTTTCAGAGGAGAGGCCTTCAAAGAACTTCAAAGACATGGCCAAATTTGGCACAAGTATTTCTTTTCATGGCAACATTTGACTGCCCACCACATGGCACCAGGTGGTTTTGTTACAGGATTCAGGGCAGGAGGAATAGGGAAAGGAAGAGAGACAGGAAAGTTAAAACAAGGCCAAACAGTGCAGGTAATTTGCAGCCAGCTTGCAACTTACAAGCCATTATCCTTCCCAGTCAGGGACACAAAGCACATGGTTTAAAAAAAAAAAAAAGTCTCCCCAAGGAAAGAATACAGAAAGGGAGGGAGGAAGGGGAAAGGAAAAAAGGGCAGTTTTACTCCCTAAGAGAAGCCATCATCAGTCTCAAGGCTTGGCAAGATAAAGTTGCCAGGTGTTTCTCATGAATTCTGGGGAGG
>NW_005354058.1:165175-165731 GCF_000412655.1 Myotis brandtii | reverse complement strand
GGGGGGACCTTGAGAATTAATCTGTACCAAAATATTCAGCAGAGGAATTTTGAGACCTATAGACAGGAGGGTATATAACACCTTGTAACCCCCCCTCCCCCAAAAAAACACCCAAAAACAAAAACTGGCTCTTTAGATGACCCGAGAGCCCGTTTGCGCTTCTTAAGCCAGGTGTATAGTTTGGCTTGCTTTGCTTTTTCAATAACGGTGCGTGCTTCAATTGCCAATTGATAAATTGGCTTTTCACTACTCAAAGTCTCGTATAAATTCATTTATGTGAGAAGACAAGGATCGAGGGTGGGAACAGCTCTCTCCCACTGACTCAGAGGGCTGTCCTTAGGGGTAGCACCCCTCTGGTGCCCGTGGAGGTGCCTGTAGCAGGTATGGGCCCCCATACCGCCCTCCGACTGGAGAGGCACCTTTCCGGTACCCAGCTGCCCTACGGTACCCCTCCCCAGCTATGTTCTTGGAAACCAGTGAGAGAGCCCGCGCAGGGCAAGGCAAAGGGACACGAGGCTGGGGAGGGGGAGAAGGGAAGGGGGCGGGGGGGCGGGCG
>NW_005354058.1:161394-164717 GCF_000412655.1 Myotis brandtii | reverse complement strand
GCGCGGGACAGTTGTCCCCGTCGCTCCCGGAGCGGCCGGTGACACCTGGGGACGCGCGCGGCCGTGCTGTGGGTTAAGTAGGATAAACTGCTGTTGCCGACGGCTGCACTGTTTGCTCCGCAGGAAAATCACTCGGCATTTAACTGTTGGGGAGCCCAGTGTTGCGGGCCCCGCCGACCCGTGGCAGCTCCCAGGTGTGCGGGGCGCGCGGGGCTCCAGTCCTGGCCCGATGGGCAGGCGCTTCCGTGTGTGCGGTTTGGGATGCTTAGGACTGTATTTATATACTACTGAAAGGAAATTCGTATCATTAAAGCTAGGTTGCTATAAGTTTAAGGTGTTACTTATAATCACTAAGGTAACTACTAAAATATAACTAAAAATACACAGAAAAGGAAAGAAAAAAGGAAGCAAAATAGTACAGCACAAACTTTTAACTAAATGTTAACTAAATTTGAAAAGAGGTAGTAATGAAGGAATTGGACATAAAGCATATACAGAAAACAAGTAGCTAAGCAGGAGAAGTAAGCCCTTCTTATTGAGAAATTAAATATAAATTGAGCTCCCCAAGTAAAAGGCAGAGATTGGGAGAATGAATAAGTAAAACAAAATCCAGCTATATGCTGACGCAATTTAGATACAAAGACACAAAAGACTGAAAGTAACAAAATGGAAAAAGATATTCCATGGGAATAATAATCAAAAGAGAGCCAGGGTGTTTACATAATTATCAGACAAAATAGGTTTTAAATAAAAAAGATTACAAGTAAAGGAGATTAAGTATTGACTAAAGGGTGGATCCATCAAGCGGACATAATATATGCGCCTAACAACAGAGCGCCAGGATATATAAGGCAAAGATGCTCAGAACCGAAGAGGGAAATAGTTCTACAATGATAGAACTTTCAGTAGTTAACAGAATAGCCAAGCACACAATAAGGAAATTGAGGACTAGAACAACACTAGATACTCAGAACACACACAGAATACATCCAACAACAGCAGATTACACATTGTTCTCAAATGTAATATTCTCCAGGATAAACTATATGCACAACCACAAAACAAGTCTCAAGAAATTTTAAAAGATTGAAATCATACTAAATATCTTTTCTGACCACACACACACACACACACGAAACTAGAAATCGGTAACATGGGAACTGGAAAACTCACAAATATGTGAAATTAAAATACACAAATGAAGGGAGGAAAAATAAAGTGAGGAAATACACACACACACACACACACAACAACAACAACAACAACAACAACAATCCCAAGGATCAAGAAAAAAAAAAATTACAATGATAATTTGGAGAAGAATGAAAATGAAAAGACAACAAGCCAAAATATAGGGATGCAGCAAAAATAACTGTAAATGCCTACATTAAAAAAGACCTCAAATCAGTAACCTAACTGTACACTTTAAGGAAGTAAATAAAGAAGATAAGCTGGAAGGAAGAAAATAAAAACATTAGAATGAAATTGGAAATAGAAAAATAGAGAAAATCAACAAAACCAAAAGATGTTTTATGAAAAGTTCAACAAAACTTATCTTTAGCTAGATTGATTATGAGGAGGAGAGACAGCAGGAGAGAGCAAGGAGATTCAAATTACAAAAATCAGAGGGGACATTACTCCCAACTTCATACGAATTCAAAGGATTATAAGAAATGATACTATGAACAACTATATTGCCAAAAACTTGAATAACCAGGTGAAATGGGCAAATCCCTAGAAACACACCAACTACCAAAAGCGAAGAATGGAAACTCTGAATAGACCTATAACAAGTAAGGAAACAATTAGTAATTAAAAAAAAAACAAAAACACAAAACTCCCAACAAAGAAAACGTCAGTATCAGATGACTTCCCTGGTAAATTCCACCAAGTGTTGAAAGAATTAGTGCCAATCTTTCGTAAACTCCCCCCAAAAAAACTGAATAAGAGGGAACATTACTTAATCCATTCTGTAGCACCAGCAAATATCTCAATACCAAAGTCAAAGATATTACAAGAAAATAAGATTATAAATATCCCTTATGGGTATGGCTGCAAAAAATCCTCAACAAAATACCAGAAAACTAAATCCAGTGGCATATTAAAAGGATTGTATACAGTGACCCAGTGAGATTTATCCCAGGAACGCAAGGGTGTTTCACCATATGAAAATCAAGCAGAGTGCTGTATCATACTGACAGAACAAAGGAGGGAACACTCAGGGTCGTCTCAATTGACGCAAAAGAGGCATGTCACACAATCCAACACATTTTAGGAAAGAAAACACTGAACTTCCTCAACATGACACAGGACATCTGGAAACCACACAGCTAACATCTTAACAGTGAGAAACTGAAAGCTTTCCCCCTTAGGATCATAACACAAGGATGTCTGTTTTCACTACTTTTACTCAACGTGGAACTTGAAGTTCCATCAGGGGCAGTTAGGCAAGGTAAAGAAATTAAAGGCACTCAGATTGAAAAGGAAAATATATAATTATCTCTTTTCACAGATGACACAATTTTACATAGAAAACGCTAAAATTTACGTGTATGCGGGTGCACACGCACGCACACCCAAAACTATTGGAATTGATAAGTTCAGCAAAGTTGCAGGATACAAAATCATGCAGAAATCAATTGCATTTCTATAGCAGTGAACAATGTGAAAAAATTAAGAAAACAATTCCACTTCTCAAACAATATAACGCTTAGGAGCAAATTTAACCAAGGAGGCACAAGACTTGATCACTGAAAATTAAAAATTATTTTTGAAAGAAATTAGAGAAGATACCAGTAGGTGATTTTTTTTAACAATATATAAATGCATCAAGTCACACACATCTTAAACATATACTATGTTATATCTCTATGAAGGGGGTGGGCAGGAAGACACCAATAAATGGAAAGATATGTTCATGGATCACAAGACTTAATTTTAATATTTGTAAGATGACAATACTATTGGAAACAATATATCCTATACTAGAGGCCCGGTGCACGAAATTCGTGCACAGGTAGGTTCCCTAGGCCTGACTGGTGATCAGGGCCAATCTGTAGGGTGACTGGCAGGGTGGTTGGGGGGACCCCCGCTGGCACCCGCCTTGGCTGACCTGGGGCCTGTGGGCTGTGGGCAGCTCCTGCGTTGAGCGTCTGCCCCCTGGTGGTCAGTGCACATCATAGCGACTGGTCGTTCCACTGTTCTGTCAATTTGCATATTAGGCTTTTATTATATAGGATAGTAAAGAGGTAATATGCAAATTGACCCTCACATCCTCACAAGATGGCTGCCTACAACCAGGCCGGCAGGGGGGCAGTAAGGGG
>NW_005354058.1:158341-160396 GCF_000412655.1 Myotis brandtii | reverse complement strand
TTCTGTAAAAAAAAAAAAAAAAAAAAAAAAAATCAATGCAAAAATGTCCTCAGATGAGGATTAACCAAAACAAACAAACAGCCATCCCCAGTGTGGTTATTGAAGGAGCATACGAAGTATTTGTTGAATGAACGGGAAGGGATGGGACTTCTGTTTCTGTTTTAGCAACTCTGCGAGCCAGAGGTTTATTTTTTATTTTTATTTTTATTGATTGATTATTTTAGAGAGAGGAAGGGGGTGAGAGAAACACCAGTGTGTTCTTCCACTTATTATGCTCTTTGGTTGCTTCTTGTCTGTGCCCTGACCAGGGATCCAACCCGCAACCTTGCTGCATCAGGAGGAGGTTCTAACCCACTGTGCTGCGCGCTGCCCCTCAACAAAACGCCTCTGGCTGTCCTGGCCCCTGCTGTGGGCCGGAGCTCCTCTGCCACAGCAAAGGTTTGGGTTCATTCTGTCAGGGCACCTACTTAGGTTTTGGGTTTGATCCCTCGTCGGGGCTGACTGCTGCTCAGGAAGTGACCGAGGACAGTTGAGGTCCGTGTGCTCTAGTCATTCGGTGGGGAGCTGGGGTTCCATTGCCAACCTGGCTGACTCAGATCCCCAGTACCCCTGTCCTCCATCGAGGACGACTTCAACTATGGCAGCTGCGTGGCCTCCGCCAGCGTACACATCCGCATGGGTAGGTCGCCCTCTCCGCGGCTCGCCAGGCCCTGCTGCCGCGCAGTCGCCCCGGGAGGCGGATTTCTGGGTTCCCAGGGAGAGCACCCTCTGTGCCGAACTCCCAGGGAGAGCGGGGTCCGGAGGGAAAGCACTTCGCTCCGCCTCCCTTTGGGGCTCCTGGGCGGAGCGGAGGGCCTGTCCTGCGCAGGGCTCGGAGGGGAGAGCCGCCCCAGGGAGGCCTCCTAGCTGGGTGCTGAGAAAACGAAACCGGAGCCCTTCTCCTTGAACCCTGTCGTCTTCGGTGTAGAAAGGGACAGACGAAAGCCTCAGCAGCCTCACTGGGGCATCTTTAAGGGAAGATGTTATTTTTTTTTTTGGTGAAAATAAGTTTATTGTGTAATCAATATTGTGTAATCATTGTGATTTATTGTGTAATCATTGTGATTACACAATAACCTGCACTGAGTTATCTGCTGGGATGTTTGTGCTTTAGGGCATGTGAACGCATTTTATTTTATTTGATGCAGCCTCACATCCCTCCGGCCTCATGTGGCACACAGCCACGCCCACCTGTTCCTGCCCATCGTTACTCATGAGGGCGTCCCGGATAATTAGCATATTCCTCTATTATTATATAGGATATGGATGAAATTTAAACGCATTATGCTAAGTGAAGGGAGCCAAAGATAAAGATTGTATGATCCCACTTATATGAAAAATCTAGAATTTATAAATTCGTAGAAATGGATTATAGGTTCCCAGGGTTCGCGGGTAAAGGGGGTTATTCTTTCATGGGTACAGAGTTTCTGTTTGGGATAAAAAAATTTAGAAATAGAAAATTTTAGAAATAGATAATGGTGATGGTTAACAGACTTGTGAATGCCACTTAATTGTACACTCAAATATGGTTAAAATAGCATTTTATGTTATATATATTTACAACAAAAATAGTAAAATAATACTTAAAATCTATTTTTACTTTTCTAAATAAACTTTTTGGCATGTTTGAAATGGTCATATGGATTTTAAACTTTTAATATGTAAATATTCTGATACTAAGCTAGCTTTGTATCCTTTAATTATTTTTTACCTTTTTTTATACACTGCTGCATTTGAACTTGCCAATATTTTATCTAGGATTTTTGCAAGTACATTTATACGTAATATTGGTCTATATGTTCTTTTTTGTGCTTTTGTATGATTTTGGTGTCAATTATACTAAGCCTTATAAAATCCATTGGATAATTTTCTCTTCTCTTGGTTATATTGCATAAAATAAAGACTGCTTTCTAAGTTTAGTACAAACTCATTTGTAAAATTGTCTGTGGCTGGTGCTTTTTGGGGGATTAGGATGGTGCAGATATTTTTGACTAAAAATTCAGTTATTTTATTTTA
>NW_005354058.1:148987-158327 GCF_000412655.1 Myotis brandtii | reverse complement strand
TTATTGATTTTTTACAGAGGAAGGGAGAGGGATAGAGAGTCAGAAACATCGATGAGAGAGAAACATCGATCAGCTGCCTCCTGCACACCCACTACTGTGGATGTGCCCGCAACCAAGGTACATGCCCTTGACCAGAATCAAACCTGGGACCCTTGAGTCCACAGGCCGAGGCTCTATCCACTGAGCCAAACTGGTTAGGGCAAAATTCAGTTATTTTAATAATATCTAGATATCAGATTCAATTTTAATAATTATTTTCCTAGAATAATGTCCACTTTGTTTTAAAATTGATTTAAATAAACATTAAAAAATTCTCTACCATATTTATAGTTTCATTCCTAATGTTCATTTGTATTTTCCCTTAATAAGTCTTGGAGAAGTTTACCTAGTTTACTAATTTTTTCAAACTCAGCTTTTGATATTGATAATTTCCATTGTTTGATTTCTGCTTTTTAAAAAATTAAGTCTTTTATTGTTGAAAGTATTACATCTGTCCCCCTTCCCCCCTCATGAACCCCTTCTAGCCCGCCTCTGCCTCCTGCTCCAGGCCTTCACCACCTATTGTCTGTGTCCATGGGTTATGCATATATGCATACAAGTTCTTTGGTTGATCTCTTCCCACCCACCTACCCTTCCCCACCTTCCCTATGAGATTTCACAGTCTGTTCTGTGCTTCTGTGTCTCTGGAACTATTTTGTTCATCAGTTTATTTTCTTCATTAGATTCCACATAAGAGATCATATGATACTTGTCTTTTTCTTGACTGGCTTATTTCGCTCAGCATAATATGGTACTCTCCAGGTCCCTCCATGCTGTCTCAAAGGGTAAGAGATCCTCTTTTATTACTGCTGCATAGTATTCCATGGTATAGATGTACCACAGCTTTTTTATCCATTCATATACTGATAGGCACTGGGCTGTTTCCAGATCTTAACTATTGTAAATTGTGCTGTTATGAACCTAGGGGTGCATACATTTTTTCTGATTGATTCCTAGAAGTGGGATCACTGGGTCAAATGGCAGTTCCATATTTCTTTGAGGAAACTCCATACTGTTTTCTATAATGGCTGCACCAACCTGCATTTCCGCCAGTGTACTAAGGTTCCCTTTTCTCCACATCCTCTTCAGCACTTGTTTGTTGATTTGTTGATGGTAGCCATTCTGACAGGTGTGAGGTGATACCTTATTGTCATTTTAATTTGCATCTCTCATGATCAGTGACTTTAAGCATTTTTTCTTATATCTCTTGGCCATCTGTATGTCCATTTTGGAGAAGTGTCTATTTAGGTCCTTTGCCCCTTTTTTAATTGGGTTGTTTGTCTTCCTTTTGTTAAGTTGTATGAGTTCCTTATATTTGGGAAATTAACCCTTTATCAGATGTATCATTGCCAAATATGTTATCCCATGCAGTGGGCTCCCTTTTCATTTTGTTGATGGTTTCTTTTGCTGTGCAGGAGCTTCTATTTTGATGTCATCCCACTTGTTTATTTTCTCCTTAGTTTCCTTTGCTTTAGGAGATGTATGTGTAAACATATTGCTACGAGAGATGTCTGAGATTTTGCTGCTTATGTTTTTTTCTAGGATTTTTATGGTTTCGTGACTTACAGTTAAGTCTTTTATCCATTTTGAGTTTATTCTTGTGTATGGTGTAAGTTGGTGGTCATTTCATTTTTTTTGTATGTATCTGTCCAATTTTCCTAACACCATTTATTGAAGAGACTATCTTGACTCCATTGTATGCTCTTGCCTCCTTTGTCAAATATTAATTGAGTGTAATGGCTTGGGTTGATTTCTGGGGTCTCTGTTCTGTTCCATTAATCTTATATGCCTGTTCTTGCGCCAGTACCAGTCTGTTTTTTTGTTTGTGTGGTTTTTTAAAATATATTTTTATGGATTTCAGAGAGGAAGGGAGGAGAGATAGAAACATCAATAATGAGAGAGAATCATTGATTGGCTGCCTCCTGCACGTCCCCCACTGGGACCGGAATCGAACCTGGGACCTTTCAGTCTGCAGGCCGACGCTCTATCCACTGAGCCAAACCGGTTTCAGCAAGAAAGCATCTTTAAGTCCATTATCTCATTAGATCCTCCTAACAACCCTGTGATTAGCATGACACATTCTGTTATTGTTTCTGTGTGAGGAGATTGAGGTTTCGTGAAGTGACTGACCTAAAGTCTCACATCTAGTAAGTGGCAAGCTCAGACCCAGAAGGAGGTCTTCTGACTACAACCCAGTATTCTTTCTACTTGCCTTATTGATTGCTACAAAGTTCTTTTTTTAAAAAAATACATTTTATTGATTTTTTTACAGAGAGGAAGGGAGAGGGATAGAGAGTTAGAAACATCGATGAGAGAGAAACATCGATCAGCTGCCTCCTGCACACTCCCTACTGGGTATGTGCCCGCAACCAAGGTACATGCCCTTGACCAGAATTGAACCTGGGACCCTTCAGTCCACAGGCCGACGCTCTATCCACTGAGCCAAACTGGTTAGGGCTGTTCTTTTTTTCTTAAGATTGATGCAGCTATTCAGGCTCCTTTTTGGTTCTATATACATTTTTGGAGTATTTGTTCTAGATCTGTGAAATATGCTGTTGGTATTTTAATAGGGATTGCATTGACACTAGATTGCTTTGGGGAGTATGGCCATTTTAATGTTAATTCTACCAATCCATGAACAGGATATATTGTTCCACTTGTTTATATCTTCCTCTTTCTCTTTTTTCAACATCCTGTAGTTTTCCAAGTATAAGTCTTTCAACTCCTTGGTTAAATTTATTCCTAGGTATCTTAATTTTTTTCTTTTTCTTTCTTTCTTTAAAATATATCTTTATTGATTTCAGAGAGGAAGGGAGAGGTAGGGAGAGGAAGAGAGAGATAGAAACATCAATGATGAGAGGGAATAATTGATTGGCTGCCTCCTGCAGGCCCCCTACTGGGGATCGAGCCTGCAACCTGGACATGTGCCCTGGCGGGAATCAAACCCTGGATCCTTCAGTCCACAGGCTGATGCTCTATCCACTGAGCCAAACCAGCTAAGGCTAGGTATATTAATTTTTTTGTTGCAGTGGTAAATGGAATTTTTTTTTTTTAGTTCTCTTTCTGAGAATTCATTATTGGTTTATGGAAATGCCATTGATTTCTGGGTGTTGATTTTGTATCCTGCTACATTGCCAAAATCATTTATTAAAATCTAGTTTTTTTGTGGAGTCTTTAGAGTTCTCTATGTACAGTATCATGTCGTCTGCGAATAATGAGTTTTACTTCCTCCTTTCCAATTTGTGTGCCTTATATGTTTTCTTCTTGTCTGATCTCTGTTGCTAGGACTTCCAATACTGTGTTGAATAAGAGTGGTGAAAGTGGACATCCCTGTCTTATTTCTGTCCTTACGGGAAATGGTTTTAGTTTTTGCCCATTAAGTATGTTGTTGGCTGTAGGTTTGTCAAATATGGCCTTTATTATGTTGAGGTATGATCCCTCTATTCCCACTTTGCTGAGTTTTTATAAAAAACTAGAGGCCCAGTATACGAAATTCATGCACTGGTAGGGTCCCTAAGCCTGGCTGGCAATCAGGGCTCATCGGGGCCTTCCAGCTGCCAGTTGGGGCCTTCCTTCCCTGACTGCCAGCTGTCGGCCAGGGCCTTCCTTCGTACTGCGCCGCCCCTTGGTGGTCAGCGCATATCATAGCAAGCAATCAGTCTCCCAAATTCCCATGGAGACAATTTGCATATTAGGCTTTTATACATATAGATGGGTGTTGGATTTTGTCAAATGTTCTTTCTGCCTTTATTAATATGATCATGTGATTTTTGTCTTTCAACTTGTTTATGTGATATATCACATTTATTGGTTTTTGAATATTGTACCAACCTTGCATCCCTGGAATAAATCCCACTTGGTCATGGTGTATGATCTTTTTAATATATTCCTGTATCCAATTTGCTAATATTTTGTTGAGGGTTTTAGCATCTATGTTCATCAGGGATATTTGCCTGTATTTCTCTTTATTTGTAGTGTCTTTATCTGCTTTTGGAATTAGGATAATGCTGGCCTCATAAAAAGAGTTTGGAAGTGTTTCTTCCTCTTGGATTTTTTGGAATAGTTTGAGGAGGATAGGTGTTAATTCTTCTATAAATGTTTGGTTAAACTTCCCTGTGAAGCCATTTGGACCAAGGCTTTTGTTTGGTGAGTGGGAGTTTTTTGATTACTGCTTCAATTTCCTTAATTGTATTGGCCTATTCATGTTTTCTCATTCTTCCTGATTCAGTTTTGGAAGATTGTATTCTTCTAGAAATTTGTCCATTTCATCCATTGTCCAGCTTGTTGGCATATAGTTGCTCATAGTATTTTCTTACAATCCTTTGTATTTTTAAAAAAATATTTTTATTGACTTCAGAGAGGAAGGGAGAGGGAGAAAGAGATAGAAATATCAATGATGAGAATCATTGATGGCTGTCTCCTGCATGCTCCCTACTGGGGATCAAACCCACAACCTGGGCATGTGCCCTGACTATGAATTGAACTATGAACTCCTGGTTCATAGTTTGATGCTCAACCATTGAGCCACACTGGCTGTGCGAGGAACAACTCTTTTTATTGTTAACCGATAGTCAAACTGTATCTTTTATAAATATCATATAGTCAAGTCTTTTGTATAATCCAGTCTTTAATAACTGGAATGGAAAAATCCCATTTGTTCATTCTTTTCTGCTTTTTAAATCAATTAATAAGAATGTCTCATTTTTTTTGCATGTATCTGTCCAATTTTCCCAACACCATTTATTGAAGAGATTGTCTTGACTCCATTGTATGTTCTTATCTCATTTGTCAAATATTAATTGAGCATAGTGGTTTGGCTTGATTTCTGGGTTCTCTATTCTATTCCATTGATCTATATGTCTGTTATTGTGCCAGTACCAGGCAGCTTACACCATACACAAAAACTCTAAATGGATAAAGGACTTCAACATAAGACAGGAAACCATAAAAATACGAGACGAATCCATAGGCAGCAAAATCTCAGACATATGCCGAAGCAATTTCTTCACCGATACAGCTCCTAGGGCAATGGAAACTAAAGAGAAAATAAAGAAATGAGACTACATCAAAATAAAAAAGCTTTTGCACAACAAAACAACAAGAAAGCCCACGGCATGGGAGAACATATTTGCCAGTGTATCACCAATAAGGGTTTAATCTCCAACATTTACAGGGAACTCATAGAACTTAACAAAAGGAAGATAAACAACCCAATCAAAAAATGGGCAACAGACCTAAATATATATTTTTTGAAAGAGGACATAAGGAAGGTCAAGAGACATATGAAAACATGCTCAAAGTCATTAATCATCTGAGAGATACAAATCAAAACGACAATGCTGTATCATCTCACACCTGTCAGATTGGCTATCATCAACAAATCAACAAATGATAAGTGCTGGCGAGGATGCAGAGAAAAAGGAACCCTTGTGCACTGCTGGTGGGAATGCAGACTGGTGCAGCCACTATGGAGAATAGTATGGAGTTTCCTCAAAAAACTAGAAATGGAACTCCCATTTGACCCAGTGATCCCATTTCTAGGAATATATCCCAAGAAACTAGAAACACCAATCAGAAAGGATACATGCACCCCTATGTTCATAGCAGCACAATTTACAATAGCTAAGATTTGGAAACAGCCTAAATGCCCATCAGCAGATGAGTGGATTAAAAACTGGTACATTTACACAATGGAATACTACGCTGCTGTAAAAAAGAAGGGATTCTTACCATTTGCAACAGCATGGATGGAACTGGAGAGCATTATGCTAAGCGAAATAAGCCAGTCAGAGAAAGATAAATATCACATGATCTCACTCATTTATGGAATCTATATGTATATAAACAGGTGATATGCAAATTGTCTGTTACAGGATCACAGTAATGACTATTCAACAGGCTGCCGCGGCGAGGGGCAGGGCTGTGTGCACAACCGGTCACCAGGAAATGTATGGAGCACCTCTAGGCTCCCTCCCCCACCCCCCACCCCCCGCTCCTGTGGGTGGTGGCGGTGGCTCATTCCCACCTCCTGCAGAAGCATCACAGCTCGCTTCCGCCTCCCGTGGAAGCAGCGTGAGTCCCTCCCAGCTCCCACGGAAGTTGTGTGGCTCCCTCCCGGTTCCCACGGAAGCAGCATGGCTCCTGCCAGCTCCCGCGGGTGCACTCCGGCTCCCGCTGGCTCCTACAGACGCACTGTGGCTCCCGCCGGCTACCGCGGAAGTGGTGGGTGGCCTACTGCGTGTGATATCGCGCCCTGGTCCACTAGTAATAGTATAATGAACAACATAAACTGATGAACAAAAACAGATCCAGAAACAGAGAAGCATTGATCAGACCGTCAAACCTCAGAGGGAAGGTAGGGAAGGGGGGGGGTAAGGGGGAAAGGTCAACCAAAGGACTTGTATGCATGCATATAAGCCCAACCAATGGACACAGACAACGGGGGTGAGGGCATAGGGGGGGGTGGAGGGGTGGGGGGGCAATGGGGCAGTAAGGACACATATGTAATACCTTAATAAAGAAAAAAAAATTTTTTTTAAATGTCATTTTCTCATTAAACTCCAAATCCTTTTCCTACTTAATTTTTGTTTTGGTAAAACATGCATACAATTGACTATTTTAACCATTTTTTAAAATATATATTTCAGTGGTAGTACATTTACAGTGTACACTGTTCAACCATCACCACCATCTATCTGTAGAACTTTTTCATCATCCCAAACATAAACTCTGTACCCATTAAAAAATAATTCCCAGTTCCCCTTCCTCCTGCTCCAGTAACCATCATTCTACTTTCTTTTTTTAAAATTGATTTCAGAGAGGAATGGAGAGTGATAAAGATAAAAACATCAATGATGAGCTGAGAATCATTGATCAACTGCCTCCTGCACACCCCCTACTTGGGATCGAGCCTGTCAACGGGCATGTGCCCTTGACTGGAATCGAACCTGGGACCCTTAAGTCCACAGGCTGACACTAGCCACTGAGCCAAACCAGCTAGGGCCATCATTCTACTTTCTGGCTCTATGAAACTTGACTATTCTAGGAATATGATTATTCATAGTAGAATTATACAGAACTTGTGCTTTTGTATGGGGGCATACTTAGCCTATTTTCAAGATTCATCCAATTTTGTATCCTGAGTCAAAATTTCCTTTTTTTGAAAAATATTCCATTGTATGTATATGCTATTTTGTTTTTTCATTCATCTCTTGATGGACTTTTGGGTTGTTTCACAAAGGTGTACAAGTATCTGTTTGAATTCTTGCTTTCAGTTCTTTTTTAGTGTATACCTAGGAGTGAAACTGCTGGGTCATATGTTAATCCTGTTTAACTTTTGGAGGAGCTTTACCTAGACTTCTAAAAAATACTTTTTCATACCACTTTTGTTTAATTTTACCCAGTTTACAATGTCCCTTGTATACCGTTTTTTCCCCTTGCATTATGTGGGTTAATTTTCTTCCCTAAGTATATCGTTTTTTAAAAAATGTTTTTATTGGTTTCAGGGAGAGGGAGAGAGGAACATCAATGAGAAGAGAGAATCACCGATCAGCTGTCTCCTACATGCCCCCTACTGGGGATTGAACCCAGCAACCCAGGCATGTGCCCTGATTGGGAATTGAACCATAACCTCCCGATTCATGGGTCAACACTGGCTGGGCCCTAAGAATATCTTTAAAAGTTTCTTCAGCAAGAGCCTGAAAATAAACTTGTGCTTTTTTTGTTTTGTTTAAAGATGTCTGTAAAAAACAGGGAAGAGAATTTTGCTGTATCTGAAAATTAAGAATGACATCTACTTTCTTCTGGTTCCCACTGTTGCTGTTGAAAGGCAAGTGTTAAGCTGTCACTTTTTTGAAGATGATGTTTTTCTCCCCTGGCTGCTTTTAAGAACCTGTTTCGTGAGGTATTTTTTTATTACCATACATCACATAGGTGTGTTTTTTATTTATCTTGCTTTATTTAGTCATTCATTCATCCACCCATCCATCTTGCTTGGGCTTCTTCAGTCCGATGAGGTGTCTGTCATCAATACTGTAAAAGGTTCAGTCTCTGAACATCACCCCACCATTGTCTTGGTTCTTTGTTACCAAACCTGTATTTTTCTGTGTCTTGCTTATAAGTTAACATCTCTGTTTTTCAGTGATGTATTGTGTATTTTTACCACTCTTCCAGTTTGTAAAAGAACATTTTTCTGTTAATTCATCTGCTAAATTTCCAATTTTAACCATCATGCCAGCATTTACATGAACAGAATTCACTCTGTAAATTCTACTTACTGACTTTCCAACTCTGATCATTTCAGGCAATTTCATTCTTTTATCAGATTTCCTATACTCTCATTTCTTTAAACTTAACATTTCATAATATAAAATAAATATTGGATCATTCCAGAATCTGCAAACTTCGCAAATTTAATGATACATATGAAGATTCTTTTGATTCTTGCTCATGGTGGCTTTC
This sequence comes from Myotis brandtii, assembly GCF_000412655.1. NCBI lineage: Eukaryota > Metazoa > Chordata > Mammalia > Chiroptera > Vespertilionidae > Myotis > Myotis brandtii. Next base: position 149,828 of record NW_005354058.1, on the reverse strand, counting down.
TGTTTTTATATTTGTTATTACAAAGTATTTGATTATATGAATAACAGTCCTTGGACTTCTCTTTTGAGATCTGACTTGAAGGGGGTTTACTCTAAAGAAGATACAAGCTTTCTTTGACTTAGGGAGATTTCTAAGCAATGGTGCCAATTCTAGATGAAACCCTATATAGAAGAGCTTCGTACTACCACTAAATTGTATACTTAAAAGGGGAATACTTTTTCTACTGAATTAGGCAAATATATCTACTTATTTTCAGGGAATTTTGTTTATATTTGACCTCCCAAAGGTAAAAATCCAGGCTCTCAGCCTTGTCTATACTACTTGATTTCAATGTAATTTCTTTTAGTGTAGACAGAGAAACTATGAGAACCTGTGAGCTATAAAAAGGTGGCTTCCTGAATTCTGTCCCTTCAGAGATAAATATTTTAGGTACTAGAAGCTCGGTGCACGAATTCATGCACCAATGGGGTCCCTTGGCCTGGCCTGCGGGATTGGGCTGAAACCAGCTCTCTGACATCTCCCGAGGGGTCCTGGATTGTGAGAGGGCGCAGGCCAGGCCGAAGGACCCCACTGGTGCATGATTGGGGCCAGGGAGGGATGCTGGAGGTTGGCCAGCTGGGGAGGGACCCCGGAAGGGCTCCAGGGCGTGTCTGGCCCATCTCGCTCAGTTCCAATCAGCCAGACCCCAGCAGCAAGCTAACGTACCGGTCAGAGCATTTGCCCCCTGATGGTCAGTGCCCGTCATAGCGAGCAGTTGAACAGCCTTAGCATATCATTAGCATATTATGCTTTGATTGGTTGGACACTTAGCATATTAGACTTTTATTATATAGGACTAGAG
>NW_005354058.1:140473-148597 GCF_000412655.1 Myotis brandtii | reverse complement strand
GGGTGTCCTGGATCAGGGTGGGGGTTCCCTTGGGGGGCGGGGCGGCCTGGGCAAGGGGCCTGTGGTGGCTTGCAAGCCGGCCATGCCCCCATTGGGGTGGGGGGTCCCCACTGGGGACAGTGCCTGCCTGGGCGAGGGGTTGGGGCAGTTTGCCGGCCAGCCACGCCCCATGGGGTGAGGGTCCCTGCTGGAGTAGCATGGCCAGACTAGGTGAGGGGCTGAGGGCCATTTTCAGGCTCGCCACGCCCCCCCAGCGACCCAAGCTCCCAGCCTCTCTTTTTTTTTTCAGCACCTCCTTGAGCAGAGGCCAGGGTGGGCTGGAAGCAGGTATCTGGGATTTATCTTCTATAATTGAAACTTTGTAGCCTTGAGCGGAGCCCAGGGCTGGCCAGGGCAGGCAGGAAGCTTGGCTTCCTGCATCGCCGGGGGCAACCCAAGCCTCCTCCTTGCTCCAGCTCTGTGGCCGCCACCATCTTAGTTGGGTTAATTTGCATACTCGCTCCTGATTGGCTGGTGGGTGTAGCGGAGTGGCAGAGTGATGGTTAATTTGCATCTTTCTCTTTTATTAGTGTAGATTACTGTTCTAAAACTATCCTAATAATTTCATTTTTATTTTTAAACTCTTGCATCATGAAGGGCCAGAAGAGACAAAGTATTTTGATCATCTTTACAGAATCATTTAACCAGTCACGATTTGTTTTGTTGTTAATTCCCACTTCTAAATTTAGTTTGTTGGTGGTGTTTCTTTGCAAAATTGTGACAGGGTTTCCATCTAGCTGGGAGAAACTTATTTCCATGTTAGCATTGTAATAATCATAGGAAACCATTACAGCATCTCATTTCTTTGCTTTTAGTATGAATTCCCAGAGCAATTTTTTACATGTATAACATTTGATGAAAGGTATGTAGAATGCCAATAAACAGTCAAAATATTATATGAATACTTTAATGCAAAATGCTCAACACTTAATATTAGCAAAGCTCCATTTAAATTAAAATTCCATTTAACTAAAGATGGTTAACCCCAAGAATTGTACAGTAGTTGGTTTGTTATATAATGCCAGTCCTGATTCAAAAGAGCAAGAATCGCATTGTTAGCTGTCATTTCCTCCGTTGCTTTTCTAAACCCTAAGGGTTAGGGGAGGGGATACTCAGACAGACACAGAACAAAATACAACCCAAATAAACTGCACAGTTGTTCCTAATAGTTTTAACCCATTTTGACTAAGCTGTCCAAGCAAACAGCTAGAGTCATAACTGGAGTATTGTTCCAGAGCTGAGAAGAGGTTTTTACTTTTACAGCTTGGTAGTTCTGCACTAGGTGAGAAGTCACAGTTGAAGGATGCATGTTCTGTAAATAGTAACTACATATACACATTTAGTGTCTGTAAACACTAGAAATATACATTAGACAGTACCCTCACCAGGTACAGTTTAAAAAAGATGAGGTAACATGAATCTCAAAGTCCACAGGAATCCTGCCTGAAGAGTTTGAACAGCTGCCAGTATTCACCTCCAATGCACAGGGCTCAAGGCGTCTCCAGGACCCTCGGTTTGCTGAAGCTGGATTCCCCGGCCTTCAGCATAGCAACTGCATCTTTGACTGCATGGTAGATAACATTCTTCACCTAAAGGAACAAGAGGAGGTATGGTCAGTTTGCTGTTAAATCTAAAACCTGTTACTAAAAACAAACTTTTCCTACCAGTTTCCATACCATTCTCTCAGAATTTAAAACTCAATATTCACTATGAAATGTCAGTACTGGAAAGGTCCCCGGGCTCTTTTAGGCCCGTATTTCACACATTTTAAACCCGTGCCTCCTTTAAAGAACTTTAAAGACCCCTTTTGTAGGCTTTGATGCCATGTGGCCCTGCCCCTGGCAAGTGCAGGGAGAGGCAAGTTCAAAGGTACAGTTTTATTTTTCAGTTTGTTTTCCCCTGGTTTTGAAACATGAAATTATGTTACTTGGTTGACTATTAAAAGCCCTTAAAAAACGTAGCCTCTTAGGCCCTCTTTGGGTCCCAGAGATTCTGTTCTGCTCTACCCAAGGGTGAGAATATTGCAGCACTAAAAGTCTGTGTTCAAGACCCCTGCCTGGCAGCTCAGCCAGGATCGTAAGTCAGATCTATTCACTTTTAACACTAAAGACTTTCTCTCCAGACAGTCCCTTACAGACCAAGGGGAGATTTCCTGCTTGTTCCTCCTCTGCCTAAGTAGACAATGAAATTCAAAATAAAGCAGTTCATCAAATCACTGGACCAAGTGTGAGTTCACTAACTTTATAAGGTAAGTAATGGGCCATGAAGCCAGAGTCAGCCAATGCCAGGAATCAGTGCTAGTTTTACCTGTAATTTATCTTCATGATTAGTATGGGTCTGTGACAGGTAACGGAATTCCTGAGTAAGCCAGAAGCAGTGTTTCACATGCTCTGGGGAAACAAAATCTTCAGCCACTTTGATACAGCTATATAAGTTATGAACCTGAAAAACACCAAGCCACATCAGTCACACACACAGAAGTTCTTAGTAAAACCAGAAAAAAGGACAAAGTACTGGTTCTTGCCTGATGTGGAGCTCCTGCTGGGATAAACACCACATCCCCAAGAAACTGTACAATAGCCCAGCCTTGAACTCCATACTCTTGATGAAGACGCTTCCTTAGGGATCGGTCTAAATACCAGCTCTGATCATGAATGGGATCATGGTCTGCTGGGTTTTCTTGACCTTGCTCTTCTGATACCTAGAATATATTAAAAACATTATGAAACTGAGCAATATGCTAAGGCCCATTGAAGGCATTCCTCCCCGCGAACCGTGTGGGCAGTCAGTAACTGTCATATAGGCCTTCTTTATATAAGTGCCCTATTAGCAAAGATGTGTAGTCCTCAAAGACAGTAAGTAAAGGAATGAAGGAAAGACTGAAAAAAAATGAGGCTTCCCTTCTATCATTTCCTGTAAACAGACCGGCAGCTTCTGTATATGTGTATGTGTATATATAATTAATCTGAGGATATTTTTTTACTGATTTTTAGAGAGAGTGGAAGGAAGGGGAAGAGACAGAGATACATTGGTTGGTAGCCTCCCACATGCTCCCCAACCAGGGAAGGGGATTGAGCCTGCAACTGAGGTACATGCCCTGGACAGGAATCAAACCCAGGACTCTCAGTCCACTGAGCCAAACCAGCTAGGGCAGCCTGTATACTTTTATAAATACAAATTCGGTGGTCGGCAAACTGTGGCTCGCGAGCCACATGCGGCTCTTTGGCCCCTTGAGTGTGGCTCTTCCACAAAATACCGACTTCTGCGCATGGGCCACGAAGTTTCAATCGCACTGTACATGCGCGTCCGCATATGGTATTTTGTGGAAGAGCCACACTCAAGGGGCCAAAGAGCCGCATGTGGCTCGCGAGCCACAGTTTGCCGACCACGGGTCTAGACTTTTAAATATAAGTTGGCCCAAGCTCCATTTTGCAGATAATAAACACCTGTATAATCTGAATTATGAAATAGTCACCAAGATAGCTGTAGATTAAATTTGTTTATTCTAGATCAGACAGCACAGACTAAGGGTGATACTATTAAAAGAAACAATATTGTGATTAGCAGGTTTTCTTGAAGAGTCAAATGATCCTTAGCCAGAAACACTTTGATTCAAAGAAATGTTGTTAAGGGCTAGGAGTATTCATATCCATTGTTCATGAATTGCTGGAGGATATCAACCACAGATATCTGAGCTGCCACCAGCAGCCTCATGGCCAACCAGGTTAAAAACTGAATACACCCATCTTTCCAGCTGCCTAGAACTTCCACAGATAGCCCTTTGTGAGTAACTGCCAAGTAGACTCAGAAAATTCAAAACCACTCCATCTCTTTCCAGTGACCCTTCACAAGCTAATAGCCACAAGCAGGGTTGGAGGCCTTCCTGACCTGCTTCTATGTGAAGGCAGACAAAACCAACAGGGTCTTTTTTAACTCACTCAGAACACGGTACCAAGAGCCAAGGAATGATACACAACTTGTGAAGTTCTTAGATTTTCAAGGCAATAAAAACAAATTACATGCTATGAGAGAGTCAGAGGAAGTAACTTATAAAGAGCACAAAAAATTCCAAACACACTATAATATAAAACACTATAATATAAAAGACAAGGGCTCTTCTTTTCAGAGGTGTCAGCCTAATCATTTAGAAATCCTGTTTCTTAGCAACCAGCTTCAGCCTGTCCAATCTGACAGGCACAGATTTAACCTTTGAGGTTGTGATAATTCCCCAGTAACCCAGTCAGTTCTTGAACATGTAGTAATTTATATTGCTACTAGAGGCCCGTTGCACGAAATTCATGCACGGATAGGGTCCCTAGGCCTGACCAGCAATCAGGGCCCATCTGTGGGACAACCCGCGGGGCAATTGGGGGACCCCCACTGGCACCTGCCTTGGCTGGCCTGGGGCCTGCAGGCTGGGGGCAGCTCCTGCGTTGAGCATCTGCCCCCTGATGGTCAGTGCGCATCATAGTGACCAGTCATTCCGCCATTCGGTCGATTTACATATCAGGCTTTTATTATATAGGATAGGATTCCCCATGCCTCTCTTTACATGCCATAGGGTAAGGAGCACACCTTTTTAAGGAATTCTCGTATCTTCTCCGTGTCCTTAGCAGCATATATGTGCCAGAGAGCCCCTGGTTTCTCTTTTCCTTCAATAAATCGCTTTATTGTGAGTTCATCAGAGTCTCCATCTTGAATAGTTTTAAGGACTTCTGGAGTAAGAGAAAGCAAACATCAGCACACAGTCTCCAGCTGGGAGAGTGAGCCCCACTTTTACTTCAGCACCCTACCTTCTTCTTGGTCACACTGTCCTTTTGGAATTCCCACATAGACCATGACATTAGCTGCATCAGATACATCTAAGTGAAGATTTGTTGTTCCATATTTCCGATCTTCCGGAGTAATTAATCCTGCAAACAGAAAATGCCTTTAAATATACTAAAGGTAACAAAGGCTGACAGTCTTTCCTACTCCCTGGAGGGTACCTGATCACGAAATTTAAAAGATGCTTCTCTAATCATGTAAAAGTGAGAGAACAATATTTAATACTAGAGGCCTGGTGCACGGATTCATGCACCAGTGGGGTCCCTCAGCCTGGCCCGTGCCCTCTCGCAATCCAGGACCCATCGGGGGATGTCAGAGTGATGGTTTCGGCCTGATCCCTGCAGGCCAGGGCCAACATCCTCCAAGGATGTAGTAATGTGCAAAGTGGCAGGCAGCCGGGGAGGAGCCTGGGCCGGGCACTGCACTGCACTGCTGCAGCAGCACTCGCCAGCCGTGTGAACCCAGTGTCTGATGGCCTGTCAGTCAGCTGAGTGGCGCTCCCTGGAGCGCACTGACCACCAGGGGCAGCTCCTGCATCAAGTGTCTGCCCCCTGGTGGTCAGTGTGCATCATAGCAACTGGTCAAACAGTTGTTCAGTTGCTTAGACTTTTACATATATAAACTAGAGGCCTGGTGCACGAATTTGTGCATGGGTGGGGTCCAGTGGGCCCACCCCATCAGGGCCGATTGGGCTGGGCCGGCTGCGGGGAGGGGCCATGGGCAGTTGGCCGGTGGCCCCGCTCCCTGTTTGAATGGTCGAGGGGACAATTTGCATATTAGCCTTTTATTATATAGGATTATTTTATCCTTTCAACTATGAAAGAAAATCATTTCTTATTAAATATTTAATCATAAATATAATAAAACAAGTATAATAAACCCTCTCCTAATACAAGGGCTTTGGTTTCTAGTGATAGGCAAAAAGTCCCTGACAGACCCTTCTGCTGAGAATAACTAAAAATCCTGGATCCAATAATTGGGAAAATAATTTTTAAAAAAATGAATCACTGTGCTAGCAAGAAAAGATAATAAGCCAAAACTAGAAAGCAGAGCACAGCCAATGCTAGCACAAGAGCACACTGAGGAGTCATGGCTCAGGTACCCAATCTTTAACAAATGACCACTTTCTAATGGTGTTTGTGGTGAGGTATAAGGTGTTTGAAAGTGAACACATTTTTATTTTCTTCAATCCCTAACTGCTTACTCTGGATAGAAACAAGTTTGTCACAGGAAAAGCTTTTCTAGAACAATGCTGCCATCTACTGGAATCTAGATCTGCTGCCAAGCTATTTCGGTAAGCAGAGAATTTACAGTCAAACCTCGAATCTTGACCTTCTCCCATCTGAACAATTTGGTTCTCCACCAACTTGTTCACAGAAAAAAGTCTTGGTTGTCAAACAAGTTCCAATGTTCTCCACCTGACAACCCTGTCTTGTTGATACATCAACATGATGAAAAGCACCTCATCTCTCAGGCCACAAAGGACAGAATGCGAGTCAGTTTACCATGCTGTGAATATTTTCCTGCTTGTTGGTTTTTGCTTTTGTTGCTGGTAAAATGGACACGTAGCACAATTTTAAAACATAAAGAGGCCATCACGTGTGCTGATGTTGCTAAGGGTGTGAAAGTACTCACAAAACAAGGGATCACAGGCAACTAAAGAGGTAGAAAACCTGTTGTTGATTTGGCCAAAGAAAGCAGTTAGCTAGTGACAGCATTTTGGAGGCAGTGATATGTGAACCAGCGAAGATGCTTCACCCCTGGAACAAGTGCTGAAAATGATTCATTTAAGGCTAGGAGGGGGTGATTCGATAAATTAAAAAGTGCTTGCATATAGAATGAACAGTACATTAGACATGTACTGTATATAAGAAAGGTTAAAATGGGGAATCATTTGGGGGTCTGGAATGAATTCAATTTACACTCTTCCAAATGATTTGGTTTTCAAACAAATGGCTTCTCAGCCTTTTGGAATGAATGAAGTTTGAGAACCAAGGTTCCACTGTATTTTGAAAACTCAGATGACCACTTCTACCCTTTGAAGCTTCATTTCAATAAAACATGGATAATCATATTATGCAACATTACACCATTTACTTCTGTGGAAAAATGCTTCATTTATGTAAACCCCTACTGTGAACAGAGTATCCTGAGATCCTGACCATCCAGCTACTTTGAAGGGCTTGAGTGAAGTGAACTCACTTAGGTAACATGATATGAGCCTCAGATATATTCAGAGCTCTCTAATCTGAGACCTGAGAAGCAAGGGGAATAAATAAGCAAGGGGACTTCTGCCTGTGTGTCCTCTCTCCCACAGACCATTGTCACGCCAGGCTGGCAGAACTATCTTGGGCATCTAGTCGGTGGGAGTTTCCCCAACCCTGCTCCTGGTGTTGCTCTGGGCTGACTCCACCATAACAGAATGGTGGCTCTGAGGTCCAAACACTTGTTCCCCACAAAAAATTCCTCTGAAGAACATGGAAAAGATGCCAAAGACTGTCCTTTCTTCAAGAGGCCTGCCATCCCTTCCTCAAGTCTGAGAGATTAGTGTTGGAAGTAATTATGGGAGGAAGAAATAAAAAAATCAAACTTATAAAAAAAACCTGAAAAATGGGAGTCAAATAATATAAAACACTACAAATTCACTGAATGATTCAAAGAACTGAAATTTCATTCAACAATAAATTGATAAACCACCCTTTCAAAATGGCCAACTATAACAAAACAAACCTGAACAAAGACCCTACATAAAACAGGTCAACAGAAGTAGCTGAAATTGTAGAAACCAATCTCAATCCTGAGCAATCCTTACTGGACAGTTTATCAAGTCATGGCCAGAGAATAAAAACCCAATTGAAAGGGTACTTTAAATACCTAACTTAAGTAACTACTATCCACCAACATAGAACATTACATTGAAGAGTAGATGTTAAAACAGCTGGAATGCTTGTAGAATGACCTGAATGTCCAGCAACATTGAAATGACTAATAAAATTCCATTCATTCAATAATGTACCATGCAACTATAGGGTGTCCCAAAATTCATGCAAGATTTGAATTTTGCGTGAGCATTAACAACAACAACAACAAAAAATAAAAGCCTAATTTTACTTGGTTTATTGAATCAGATCTGTTGCCCTTTTGCCCTTTGATTTCAATCCCTTCAATTTGATAAGCATTACCAAGGACCAACGATGGCCCAGGAGCAGGGACAATGAAGACCAATGAAGACCACGGCTTTGCGTATGTGCCAGCAAA
>NW_005354058.1:126524-140463 GCF_000412655.1 Myotis brandtii | reverse complement strand
TGCTATTCCGTACACAACCCTATACTGTATACTTTATGAATCAATAAAAAATTTACAATTTTAAATTATAAACCTGTGTTTTCTATCAAAATTACTTCTTGTGTGAATTTTGGGACACCCTATATTAAACGTTATCTTACCAAAGATGACTAAGAACTAATATGGTAGAGTGAAGTCAGCATCATGTGGAGTGAGAAGACTCCTTTGTTTCTCCCCTTAAATTTACAAGTAGGATGACTATAACTCAACAAAAGATACTCACCCCCCTTCACGCTCAACACACAAACACGCCTGGAAGATCCACCCATTGAAACATCTCAAGATGGGGCAGATTGGAATGAGTAGGGGAGACAGGATTGGGGGAACGGATAGCAAGGACGGTTGCACATGGAGTTGGGTGCCTACCATGGCTCCAATGAGTTCAGAAGTCAAAATGGGGGCAGGGAGGGAGTCAGACTGAAACCCTCACACTATAGCCTGGATTGTAAGAGGGGCAGAAGAAGTAGAACTCTGAGGAAAATTATCTCCCTTCTCTCTTTCCCATCCTAGCAACCCTGGTAGAGGTGGTTGGGAAGCTTAAAACAATGCAGCACTGCCGACAGCCATTATTGGAATGAGGACAGAACCACGTTAAACTTGTCTTCACAGGCCCACCTATCCAGGCAGAGACTGGTAAAGAAAGATGAGAAGCCCAGACAGTGCGAGTACCCACAGCAGATGCTGGCAGAGGGGGCGAAGCCACAAGATCACACACTTGTCTCCCATGCCCAGTTCATCCAGCAGAGCCCATTAGAGGCAGTGGAGACACCTCCAAAATAACACAGCGGGGCCAGTGATCATTAGTAAAAAGGTAGTGCTAGGAGCTCACTAAACCAGTTCTATACCATCCACCATAAACCCATACCACAGTGGTAGTGCCCCATAACCAAGATGAGCTGTTCACAGTGAATATGTAGCATTTTCCTTAACCAAAGTGGCGCTGCTTCACCTCAAGAGGAAAAAAACGAAACAGAACAAAAACACCTTGTACTGTAACACCATCTGCTGGAAAAAAATAGAAGTACCCTACCCATCACGTCTCTAAATTGTTGAGAATAAAAGAGCATCTAAACAAAAGAACTCATATCTCAAATGCACAGGCAGATAAATAATGTCAAATACCTTGAACAACCACAGTAACATGGAAGTAAAGAAAGAAAATGAAATGTCTCCTGACATTAAACTCAAAGTCATGGGAGAATGTGACTTAAATGACAAGAGAATTTAAGATTGCAGTTGTGAAGAAGCTCAATGAGATACAAGAGAACTCAGAAAGGCAGTTCAATGAACTCAGGAAGAAAATTAGTGAACAAAAGCAGCACTTTACCAAAGAGATTGAAACTATAAAAGCAAACCAAATAGAAATTCTGGAACTGAAAAACTCAATAAATGAGATGAAGAATGCATTAGAGAGCACCGGAAACAAAGCAAACCAGATGGAAGAGAAAATTAGTGAGCTCAAAGATAGGAACTTAGAAATGACCCAGGAGAAAGAAGAGAACTAAAAGTTAAAAAAAAAAAAAAAAAAGGAAAGAAAAAAAGAACTTGCCCTGGTCAGTATGTCTCAGTTGGTTGAATGTCGACCTATGTACCAAGAGGTCACTGATTCAATTCCCAGTCAGGGCACATGCCCGCGTTGTGGGCTCGATCCTCAGTTGGGAGCATGGAGGAAGCAGCCTATCGATGTTTCTCTCTCATTGATGTTTCTCTCTCCCTTCCTCTCTCTCTAAAATCAATAAAAAAAAAAAAAACATTTTAAAAAAAGAACTATGATAATTATCTGATTCCATAGAAAGAGCAACATAACGATAATGGGTATACCAGATGGAGAAAAGGAGAAAGGAACACAGAACCTACTCAAAGAAATAGATAATGAGAACTTCCCAAGCCTTAGGAAACATATGTCAAATAGCCAAAAAAATATTGAGAAAACAGACAAAGTTGGAAGTATCACACTACCTGATATCAAACTATAGTACAAGTCAGAGAAAGACAAATATCATATGGTTTCACTTAAATGTGAAATCTAAAAAACAAAATAAATGAGCAAAGAAAACAAACTCATAGATACAAAGTGATGGTTGCCATACCATACTTTAGGAAGCAAACAATTGTTTTTTTCATGAATGGGAGAGGATTGGGGGGCTAGGTAAAAAAGGTGAAAGGGCCTGGCCGGTGTGGCTCAATGGTTGAATGTCAACCAATGAGCCAGGAGGCCGTGGTTCGATTCCCTGGTTAGGGCACATGTCCGGGTTGTAAGCTCAATCCCCAGTGTGGGGCATGCAGGAGGCAGCAGATCGATGATTCTCTCTCTCATCATTGATGTTTCTATCACTCTCTCCCTCTCCTTTCCTCTCTGAAATAAAAAAAAAAGGGTGAAGGGATTAAGAAGTACAAATTTGTAGATACAAAATAGTCATGGATATTAAAGCTCAGCATAGGGAATATAGTCAGTAATCTATCTATATATATAAAAGCCTAAGTGACTGGCCAACCGGCTAGAGCTGTCCCCTGGTGGTCAGTGCACTCCCACAGCAGGAGCACCGGTCAGCTAACAGATGGGCACCAAACGCCGGGCTCATGGCTGGTGAGTGCAGCTGGAGCTCTGTGAGCCTCTCCTGCGGACACTCCCCCTGGGTGCCAGAGTGGTGGCGGCAGCAGGCGCAGCGGGGTCGGGATGAACGGGAGCAGCGAGGATAGCGGGCTGGAACCTGACAAGCTGGCGGGTAAGGCTGGGCTGCGGCAGTGCGGAAGTCCACTGATCCCCGTGGGCGACTTCGAGGGGCCCCACTGGTGCACGAATCCGTGCACTGGGCCTCTAGTATTATAGTAACTATGTATGGTGTCAGGTGAGTAGTACATAAACTTATCAAGAGGATCACTTTGTAAGTTATATTAAAACTAGAGGCCCAGTGCACGAAATTCATGCACTTGGGGTGGGGTCCCTCAGCCTGGCCTGCGGCCTGCGCCCTCTCGCTGTCTGGGAGCCCTTGGGGGATGTCCAACTGATGGCTTAGGCCCACTCCCTGGGAAGCAGACCTAAGCCATCAGTCAGATATCCTTAGCGCTGTTGTGGAGGCGGGAGAGGCTCCTGCCACCACCACTGCGCTTGTGAGCCCGGCTTCTGGCTGAGTGGCGCTCCCCCTGTGGGAGCGCAACTTCGAGGGACCCCACTGGTGTGGTCAGTGTGCATCATAGCGACTGATCGTTCTGCCATTCAGTCGATTTACATATTACTCTTCTATTATATAGGACTAGAGGCCCAGTGCACGAATTTGTGCGCGGGTGGGGTCCCTGGGCCTGGCTGGCAACCAAGGCCTATGGGGGGGAAGGGGTAGGCCGGCAGAGGGGAGGAGCCATGGAAGTTTGGCCAGGGAGGTCGATTGAGGGGGCTGGGTGGCCAGGGGGAGGGGCCGCAGAAGGTTGGCTGTGGGAGCACACTGACCACCAGGGGGCAGCTCCTGCATTGAGCGTCTGCCCCCTGGTGGTCAGTGTGCATCATAGCAACTGGACGACCAGTCAGTCTGATCGTTCTGTTGTAACGGTCGCTTAGGCTTTTATATATATAGATATCTAACCACTGTGCAGTACATCTGAAATTAATATGGAATGTCAACTGAATTTGAAAAAAAAAAAAAGTACACTTGAAATATGTTTTTAACCAATGTTATCCCAATAAACTTAATTTTAAAATTTTGGAAAGGGCTATTAAACTACATGATTTTATAATGTATTAGATATAGAAGAGAAAAATAAAAAATTGCATATGCCCAACAACTACAATTCTGAAAAGGAAATACACAAACATTTGACCAGGAATGAAAGGAAATATGCAAAAACGAAGCCTACTGCTGTGTTAAGTGTTGGGGTTACACATATTTTTCATCCACCCCAACCAAAAACAAAAAAATCAATTTTCCAAACATTTTAATTTGCTCTATTCCATTATAATTTTTTCAAGTCATTTCCTCCTTACCGTAAGCATTATACATCTTGGGACCCAGATCTGGCCTAACAAAGTAGTTTGGCAGCCTAGAGGCCAAGTTCAGCTTGCCATCTCTCCGTGTGTACTCCGGCAGTGGAATGTTGGCCATCAGATCATCAAACCTGGTACAAAACAAACAATTTGAAAAATAAAGTTGCCTTTCTAACTTATTATTATATGATTTGTTCCTTCTACACAAAAGGAACAAACAAAAATACCTGGCTCATGAAGATGGAGACAGCTGAACATTAACAATATTCAAAATCAGAATTATAAAGGTTACAATTCTTCCTTCCTTCACCACAAAAATGTATCAAAATGATCTGGAGTATCTCAGACAAAAGATCTGAGCAATGAATTTTCTGGACACTCGTATTTATTTATTCATTAGTTCTGAGGATACTTTTCAAGGTTCAAGCTCAAATCAGGAAAATGAATCTACCAATCCAGCTGCTCATTGTCTAACGCAAGACATGACTATATCACACGGAACCATGGCAGTTCTGATCTCACTACTGCCTCAAATTCAGCACTTGCACACCTAAGCGGCCTCTTCTCTGGCAGAGCACTGCAGGGAAAACACTCGGAGCTTTCATTAATCCGATCTAAACCTCAGTAACTTATCTCACTTAGAAACACACATCTTCAAAGTTTAGAGAGTAGAGATGAAAACTCAGCCCCAGTAAAACCACGGCAACTTTCATATTTCCCTGAGAACTATTTTCTCACACCATCTCAAAAAAGAATTTATTCTACCAAGTCAAGGACGGAACCATCTACCCCCACAGTCATACCTGGAAGGCATCATATCTCTAAAATCTTCTCCTGGTGGCCAGTCCTTAAGTTTCAACACCATCGGTTCTTTTTCATTTTTTAATCGGTCTGAAAAACAACCAGAATAACTAAATTGCTCCTATTAACTAAAAAATAGACCAAAATAAATGGCAAATTAGCATTTTATGCTTAACAATGCAAATAAAATTTATCACTGTAAAATTTCATAGCCTGATACATTTTGTATATAAGTATTTTTAATATTCTCATCCATCAATTGCTAACTTTTCTACAGTGCCAAGAAATCCATCCATACCCAGGAGGCAGCAAGAGGTAGCAAAATAAAGATCACCAACTCATTTGTATCAGGGCCCTATCTTTTCTAGATGCTTATTAAATTACTACTCATTCTTTGAGATTCCAGCCACTCCCCTTTGCCCATTACATCTAGGTGGTGTTTGACAGTTGTCCCTCTCAATCAGATCCAGTCTCCTCTTGCGTACAAAGTTCTGGAAGAAGTGAACAGCTCCGCAATGAATAAACAGCAATGCACCTTAACAATCGAAGACCACAGGGAAAAAAAACCAAACCATTTTCTGAGGCTAGCATGAAATAGAAATGACTTGTCCGGCCAGTGTGGCTCAGTGGTTGAGTGTTGACCTATGAACCAGGAGGTCACAGTTCGATTCCTGGTCAGGGCACATGCCCAGGTTGCAGGCTCGATCCCTAGTAGGAGGTGTGCAGGAGGCAGCCTATCAATGATTCTCTCCCATCAGTGATGTTTCTCTCTCTTTCTCTTCCTCTCTGAAATCATTAAACAATCTATTTTTAAAAAAGAATTAGCAATGACTTGTTTTATTCAGAGAGACTGAAACTGATGTTCTGTCCAGGGAGACCTAGGGCCAAAAGGGCCCACTCTCTGCCCCACCCTGGCAGATACACATAGAGTTTAATGAGAACTATTTTTGTGTGATAGAACTACTACCTGTTGCAGATAATGCCAAGGAACCAAGACCCAAGGAGCTCTCATTGGAAAAGATATATTTATAATTATGATTAACAGCAATGACAACCACTATTGCACTTCTTGCTGTGTTCTAGTCTCTGCTAAGTGTTTTATTGATTTTTTACAGAGAGGAAGGGAGTGGGATAGAGAGTTAGAAACATCGATGGGAGAGAAACATCAGCCAGCTGCCTCCTGCACACCCCCTACTGGGGATGTGCCTGCAACCAAGGTACATGCCCTTGACTGGAATCGAACCTGGAACCTTTCAGTCCGCAGGCCGGTGCTCTATCCACTGAGCCATACTGGTTAGGGCTATCTTTTTTTTTAAAATTATTATTGTTTAATAAGGTAAATAGACCTGAAGGTGCCAGGGATTAATGATTTAATCCTTGCAACTAAACCAATATCCCAACGAGATTAAGCCCTTTTTAATATTCTCAATTTTAGATGAGGAAATTGACAGATGTCCAAGGGCATCCAGCAGAATTGGAACTGCAACCCAGGTTTGACTTCAGAGCTTGTACTCTTGAGGGCTAAGATTTGTAAAATGTTTTAGTCAACCAAACACTGTTCCATAACCTAGTTTAAAGAGGTGCACTCGGGGCAATAGAGACAGGAAATCACAGGGAACAGGATATGTTCAGACACCAGCAGCACTTCAGTGTGGGTGGCACGCTGGGGGTATGCAGCAGGAACATCACATGGAAAAGGCAAGTTTCGGTTGACTCTGGAAAGTTTGAGCCCCAGAAAAATCAAATCTGACTCATATAACAGTAAGTACATATCCAGTCAGGATTTGAACCCAAGCCTAACTGGATGTCACGCTGTGGTAGCTGTATCACCAGATCTCTTTCAAAGAACTTGCTGCCAAGACACAGCTTTAGGGTCTGCCTCAGCTGCAAAGAGCTGTCTCACCAGGTTACTGCCCTTCCCAGGCACCAGGATCTAGAAACTGAGGGAGGAGGGGGTAAAGGGTGATGGCGAAGGCCCTGACATCCCCCACTTCAGCCCAATCTGTGACAATGAGGGGCAATACTTGCTCCAGGACTCCCTGCCACACTGGCTGAAGCTTTGTTGAGTCTGTCTTGCAGCTGACTCCTTCTCATGCCAGTCCTTCTTCCCACCTCTCTCTTCATTTCAGATAAATATCTTCCGTCTGAAACTCCCATCTTAGCATCTACCTATGGAAAACCCCATCAGGTCTTATATAAGAGGTAAGTATAACTTTATTATAAAGTCTGTGAAAGTATGGGCCATGATCTATAAATGTGGGTAACAGGAAATAAGGAAGCAGGAGAGTAAAATGTGAAAGCATGTCTAAAAAGAATGAGTGATAAAAGAGCATACTTGAATTACTGAGTCTGAAGAATGAACTGGCCGTATCTTCCAGCAGAGATGGGGGCCTGGTGTCCCACTGCTGTGCTGATGGGAACCACAGGGCCCGGTGTGCACTTCATGTTCTTGGAAACAGTTTACTGATTGGCCAATCACAGAAAGGGCCACCTCAGCACAAGCCACGCTATCCTTCTGATTGCTACAATCCCTGCTCACCCACATGGAGTAGACAGTGACCAGGAGACCCTGTATGAAATGAATTCACATTCCCTGGCACCTTCAGGTCTATTTACCTTATTAAACAATAATAATTAAAAAAAAAAAAAAAGATAGCCCTAACTGGTTTGGCTCAGTGGATAGAGTGCTGGCCTGCAGACTGAAGGGTCCCAGGTTCGATTCCGGTCAAGGGCATGTACCTTGGTTGCAGGCACATCCCCAGTAGGGGGTGTGCAGGAGGCAACTGATCGATGTTTCTCTCCCATTGATGTTTCTAACTCTTTATCCTTCTCCCTTCCTCTCTGTAAAAAATCAATAAAATATATTAAAAAAAAAAAAAGATAGATGAAGGTGAGACACACACAACCACCAGCCTCGAGTCCTAAGCCCTGGCTTTGTGGTACCCTCCTGCTGGGCACAAGTGGAAGCACCTGAAGGATAGAAACTACAAAATGAACTTGTCTCAGTTCAAAAACATAAACTTTGAAAAAGAAATGGGAAGAGAAGACACTAATTTTAAACTTTAATGCTCTTCCTGTGCCCCTCCTTTCAAACCCTCAACACCCCTGAAAGGTCTTTAATACATACTTGGAACATCTTCAAATCCATCCCAGAAATCTCCTACTGTGGCTCCTGTGATGATTTCATTGGTCCTGCAATTAACTAGGTCAACTTCCTGACCTCCAAATTCTTTCCTGAAGGATTCAGGTTTCCAAAGTTCAGTGTTCAATTTGTGATGCACTCCTGACACCATCACTGGCTAAAGAAGAGAACGAAGACTTTAGTTTGAACTCCTCCTGCTCTGACCCCACACCTGTGGCAGCTACTGGCTTGGTCTCTATAGGTCATCTTATCTCAGATCCCAAAGTGTCAGCTTACACTTCTGAGCTCCCACAGCATTTCCTGTCTTCATCACTCATCTGTTCTACACATCCCTTGCTCTCAAACTACCTCAGTAAGCTTCTAGGGCAGTGGTTGGCAAATTGCGGCTCGCGAGCCACACGCGGCTCTTTGGCCCCTTGAGTGTGGCTCTTCCACAAAATACCACGTGCGGGCGCGCATGTACAGTGCGATTGAAACTTCGTGGCCCATGGGCAGAAGTCGGTATTTTGTGGAAGAGCCACACTCAAGGGGCCAAAGAGCCACATGTGGCTGGCGAGCCGCAGTTTGCCGACCACTGTTCTAGGGGCAAGGACTCCACTCCCAGTATTCACAGACTACCAGTGCCAAGGCTCAGGGCAGGCAGAAGATGTGGTAAGACAAAGGCCAGCAGGAGAGTCCGGTCTACAGAGGGCACAGCCACTGGCCTCCAACCTGTTGTTGCTAGGCAGGAATATAGACCTGAGGTTGCCAAGTCCTTTAGTTATCTAAGACAAGCCAGAAATCCTGAACTTTGTGAAATCTGACTAAAATATTGGCAATCAGTTCAATTTAAAAAAATTATGTTATTCATGCTCTTGGTCTAAATTCAGTCTGCTAGTGTCATCATGAGCAAATCTTAGTACACAGGGCTGAAAAAAAATTTTAGAATTTTTTTGTTAAATATATACATTTTTCTGTATGGCAATTTCCTAGCCTTGTCCAAGAGGAAAGTATTCCTTTAGTGAGGACTCCATTTAGCCCAGAAGAAAAGCCAAAGATTCAGAAAACAAAAACCAAAACAAGAAAGCAGAGGAGCAGGTGTACATAGCCATTCATCTCCTTAACTATCAACCAAAACTTAAGATGCAGTGCACTGGCTAGTATTTCTCAGTGGTTAGAGTATCAGCCCGGCACTGAAGGGTCTTGGGTTTGATTCCTGGTCAAGGGTATGTACCTGGGTTGTGGGCTCAGTCTCTGCCCTCGGTCGGGGTGCAAGTGGGAGGCAACCAGTCAATGTGTCTCTCTCACATCGTTCTCTCTCTATCTCTCTCTCTATCGCTTCCTCCCACCCTCCTTTCCACTCTCTCTGAAAAAAAGCAATGGAAAAAAAAATCCTTGGACAAGAATTTTAAAAAAACTTTTTTTTAAAAAAAAATTAAGATGGAGCAATGCTGCCCTGTAAAGCAGACCCCTTGGGAGACTACACATCAATTACAAGATGAACCACCTGGCTCTGGTCCACCTAAAACTGCCTTCAGCACAAGGTTTTAATTCATGAAAGAGGGATACATGATTGTCATAGTTTGTCTAATCCCCCAAATCCCATAAGCCTCCTTGTCATACTCCACTTCTGTTGAGATTTATCACACAAGAATAACTGAGTCCAGGCGCTCTCATCAAAAATCCAGTGACTAGCCCTAGCCAGTTTGGCTCAGTGGATAGAGCGTTGGCCCAAGGACTAAAGGGTCTGGGTTCAATTCCAGTCAAGGGCACGTACTTCAATTGCAGGCTGGATCCTCAGCCCCAGTCAGAGCATGTGCGGGAGGGCAACCAATCGATGTCTCTCTCTCACATTGATGTTTCTCTCTGTGTGTTTCTCCCCTTCCCTTCCCCTTTTCAAAATCAATGAAAACATATCCTCAGGTAAGGATTAACAACAAAAAATTCAATGACTAGTCAGAAGCAATCAAAGCCTCACAAGCCATACTACTCTGCCTTAGTAACATTCACCCTAAATAATAAAGTACAAAAACAGGAGATAAAGTATATACTACTTCGAATTGGGGAGAGGGGTGGTAGAAGGTGGGGGGATGTCAGAGTCTGCCAAAGGTACCAAGAAGGGGGATCTGAACTGGGCTGGGGGAGCAGAGGACCCTCTTACCTGCCCTTGTTTCCAGCACTCCCTAAACACATTCCAGTTGCTCTTGTTATTGGGATCTTGCAGGCACAGTAAGCGATTGTCACATAGCCAGTAGTGAGGAGTGTCAAAGCCCAGAATGCTGGGCTTGATCGTCAGTCCTTGAGGCCTCTTAGATAAATCAGAGGAAGTCTTATTTTGCACTAAAGAGGCAAAGATGTCATCAAGGATTTTTGGTGTATTCTTGAGTCCATTTTCTGTCTGAATTTGAGAAAGAATACAAGTCTTAAATGTCATTCCCTACCATCAAAAACTCATTCCTATAGTGTTAGGACAAGTATACATCAAATATCCAGAAAACAGTCCAAGCCAGGACCCCAAGACAAAAAGGTAAGTCTCCTTCCCCCACTTGACATCACAACTCACAGAAGTGGGTATAGGAGAAAGTATAATAGGAGAAAATTGCCCAGCCCAGTACTATAACCCCGTGAAGCCCACCTGCCAATCACACAGCCTTCTGTACCCATGAAGAAAAGCCTAGGGTTCATTTCTACTTTCTGTTTCAATTTTTCTGGTCTCATCTATTCACCTTTACTAGGCGGAGTACAAACAGCAAAACAAATGCATACCTTTCCCGTAGAGGAATTCAAGAGATTTCGGAGGAAACCAGAACTGTTGTTGCTTACAGGTGTCAAAATCGTGCTGTTAAAGGTATGGAGGACTGTGCTGGACTTGCTCAAAGGAGGCAGGGGTGGAAGGCATTTGATTTCATTCTTTAAAGTTGGCATCATTGGTTGTTTTTCTAAAAATAAAAAACATCCAAATGGAAAAGCATTCTGAAATAAAATCTCTTAGTAGTCCTCTATTAAAATTACTTTGGAACCTGTTTTCATTTATTAGAACAAAAAAACTCAACAGGATAAATACTAATGACATGATTTAGACAAGGATTCCCAACTGGTATTAAATAACAAAGATCCAATTCCAGGGGATACATGGTAAATGATATATATATTTTTTTTTGAGTTTTAGAGGACATTTATTAAAGCTGGAGACAATAAAATAAGGAAGAGCTGGGGAAATGAGCCTAGGCTGGTCTGCTCTGGCTCACTAATAAGTCAGAGAAAAGGGGGCCTCGGGGACAGGCTCAGGGGGTTTGCCCGGGATGAACTGCCACTGCCCATTGCTGCCCTGGTTGCAAGCCTTGTAGGGACCCTTAGAGTTTAGGAGATGCACGCCTGTGGGGAAAGGAGAGAAGACAAGAGGGTGCTCCTGAGAAGGAGGGAGGAGGAAGGGAGGCTAAATGGTATTTTTTAAACTTCTGTTTTCTATTTGTTTATTCCTGGTATACAAAATACAATTGATTTTTATAAATTAACAATGTAACTAGCAACCATGATAGAAATGTTTATTAAATATATGCTTTTTGATTTTTCACATGTATAATTAGATTGTCTGCAGAGATCAACAGCTTTATCTCCTCTTTCCAATTCTAATATCTTCTTGTTTGCCTTAATGCAATAGCCAGGATTTCCAGCACAATGTTTAATAAAATAGTGATAGCAGGTATGCTTGTCTCTTTCCTGAACACAGAGGAACACTGTAAAATAAACCTATTCAACCAATTAAAAAAATTCAATCACTATTTATGATGATTGATGTCAGTTTTATTATAGAAGCTCATTATAGTAAGTACTAGAGGCCCGATGCACGAAATGTGTGCAAGCTAAGTAGGCCTTCCTTCCCCCGGCTGACGGCACCGGCTTCCCTCTGGCACCCAGGAACCCGGCTTCCCTCACAGCCCCCGCTTCATCCAGAAAGACGTCCGGTCTAATTAGTATATTACACTTTTACTATTATAGATATTCCCTTCTGTTCCTAAGATTTAAAAAAATCATGAACAAGTATTGAATTTTCCTACTTTTCTTTGTCTCATAATTTTTCTTGTACTTTTTGAATGTTAAACTACACCTGCATTTCTGATGCTCTTGTTCATGCTGTGTAAGTCCTTTATTGATAGTACTGAATTCTATCCACTTAAATTTTGTTTAGGAGCTTTACATGAAAGAAATTGACCTGCAATTTTTCTTTCTTTTAACATAAACAGAAAGCAGAATCATGTAAATTTCTAATCTAACTACCTGATCCCAAAGGCCATATTCTTTACACTATCATCAAGCATAGATGAAAAAGCACAGATAAAGAAAAATAAAACTGAAGTTAGAACACTGATCATTAGACAAAACAAGATCTGTATATAGGATAAGAATAGGAAGGCAAAAAAGTCTCAATCTCCACCTAACTTACCGTCTATCATCAGCAGTAGCTGTCCTTGCTGGTGCTGCATTTTTAAAACATTTGCACGTGTGTCAGGTCTCACGGTGACTATAGGGAACCACTTTCCCTTCTACACGACCTCTAACTACTCTGTTCTCACAGCAGCTAAGGCTGCCCAGTCCCTCCCCAAATGGACTACAGTTCCCAGGAACCCACAGGAAAGGAGGGAACACTCACCCTTATTTTCCTTGTTGACATTTCCACCTGTCAGGTCTGCCAGCCAGTTTAAAGGAGAAGTGCTGCCTGGACAGGCTGGCTTGATGCTGCTGGCCGGCTTGGAGGCGGCTCCCCCACCCATGGTCACTGGCTCCACCACCGAGGGGTTCTGTTGGAGCATGGTTCCAAGAGTCGGTTTTTCTCCAGCTAAGGAAATCTGAGTATAAAAGGAGAGTTTTACACAAGCTGAAAAATTAAGTTTTCCTTTTCTTATCTTCTTCCTAACAGCTCACCAGTAAGAGAGACAAATACCCAAAACAAAGCCCAGTAACAGCCCTAGACATCACCATGGCTGCAGTAATCTTGCAATAACAGAACAGAACTATAAGGTAGGGGAGACTTTAATTTTTTAGCTTTTATGTATCACTAGTGAAACATTAAGATATGCTAAGAATGTAAATACAGCAAAATATTCCACCCACAGCCCTTTATCTCCCACCTCACACTTATACATATCCTTAGCACTCCATCTACCATGTTGCTTTAATTTAAAAAATATATATCCTTTATCTCCCACCTCACACTTATACATATCCTTAGCGCTCCATCTACCATGTTGCTTTAATTTTTTTAAAAAAATATATCTTTATTGATTTCAGAGAGAAAGGGAGAGGGAAAGAGAGATAGAAACATCAATCATGCGAGAGAATCATTGATTGGCTGCCTCCTACATGTACCCCTACTGGGGATCATGCCTGAAACCCAGGCATGTGCCCTTGACTGGAATTGAACCTGGGACCCTTCAGCCTGCAGGCTGACACTCTATCCACTGAGCCAAACCAGTTAGGGCTACCGTGTTGCTTTCAAATGACCAGTTTGTGCCAACTCCCCAGTGAACTCACCCTAGTATCTGGAATAGACACTCAAAATAGGGTTGCTGAATGAATGAGTATAGGAGGCAGGGTAGGAAAGGTATAGCTGTGATTTCAGAAGGAAACAGGAAGTAGAGAAAACACCCTTGATTTAGCATAGTGGAATGGGCTTTTAAATGTAGTGATCATCTCTTAAAAGAAGTCGAACAAACTGAGAAGAAAAAAACCTGGAAAGAGCACGCCACTTATCTTTCTGTTACTTAAAAATCTGCCTTGACAGCTCAACTGGGGAAGTTATACATACATACACGGAGGAGGAAAAGGATAGTCAAATTCCTGTTTGATCTCGGCCCTCCCTTTACATGTGATATGATTCTGTGATGTCCAATTATTGGTATTGTTCATTATTCCTCGACTAGAGGCCCAGTGCACAAAAATTCGTGCACTGGGGGTGGAGGGGGTTCCCTCAGCCTGGCCTGTGCCCTCTTGCAGTCCGGGAG
>NW_005354058.1:112821-126415 GCF_000412655.1 Myotis brandtii | reverse complement strand
CCCCCCATCTCCGTCTCCTCCCTCTGCCTGCTGGCACGCGCTTTGGCTGGCCCGGTGCCGCCTGCTTGCCGGCCCAGCCCCCTGCCAACCGGCAGTTCCACTGTTCGGTTGATTTGCATATTATGCTTTTATTATATAGGATTACTGATGAGGAAGCTGAAGCCCATATAAACCAGTTAATTTGAGCCAAAGTTATGCAACTAGAAAGTGTCAGGGGGAAAAAATTCAAATTTAATTCTGACTCCAGAATCACAACTCTTCTACCCATGCTGCCTTTTATGTAAATGTAAAAAACTCTGATTATTTAAACACAATATGGAATAATGGGCTGAGGGAGAGGAAGGAAGATGGGGGAGAGAGGATGTGATGGTGAAGAAGAAGGGTATGCCTCTAGGAAGAGCATTAGCACCAAGGAAATGTACATTTTTTATGTTGAGTATGGGTACATAAAGATTAATTTCAATATTTCCTTCAACTCTTCACATACATTACAGGTAAAATAGACTTAGTAATTTAAAACATTTTAGAGCTTATCTGAATCTCTTTAACTCTGCAAAGTATGAGAAGTTTTTAAAAACCCATATAAATTCGATAGTAACTTATTAGGTAGACTATAATAGAAGAGTTTTTTGCTTTTTCAAGAAACAAAAATTAAAAACCTACTAAAAGTTCCATGATAGTAATGTGAAAAGTGAGAATGGGTCTATGAAGTGGCACATGAAACATGAATTCTCTTTCCACAGACAGTGTCCCCATATTCCTTTCAAATATACAGAAATCCTTGGGTTATTTGAAAGCAGACAGACAACAATAAGGATGGCGAATCTAGCATAAACAGTAATACCTGTTTTATGTCTTCCTTTGAGGCTGGCTTGGAAAAACCCATATAAATTCGATAGTAACTTATTAGGTAGACTATAATAGAAGAGTTTTTTGCTTTTTCAAGAAACAAAAATTAAAAACCTACTAAAAGTTCCATGATAGTAATGTGAAAAGTGAGAATGGGTCTATGAAGTGGCACATGAAACATGAATTCTCTTTCCACAGTGTCCCCATATTCCTTTCAAATATATAGAAATCCTTGGGTTATTTGAAAGCAGACAGACAACAATAAGGATGGTGAATCTAGCATAAACAGTAATACCTGTTTTATGTCTTCCTTTGAGGCTGGCTTGGAAAAGAGTTTGAATTGCCTGTTTGAACAGGGACAATTTGCCTTTATTCCCCATTTTGCTCTTACAGAATGAACAATGTCTCCAACTTCATAGAGGGCTAAAAAAAGGGCACAGGCAAACATCTGAACATGGATGTCACGTATTTTCAATCTCAACATGACAAAGCAGAAGCTGACGTTTCTGGCAGGATGACTATTTTTTCAACATGGTGCTTACAAGTCCTCCTTTTCATCCTGCTAAGTATGCCTTCCCCCAAATGTACCATTTCCTTTCCTTCCACAAAACTATTTACAAGACCTTAATCACAAAGTTTTGGGGACATTATTTTACAAATTTCTGGACAATTTATGGTACACTCTAAAATAAAGTTAGCATATAATATACTATACAAAGTAAAATGAAATCACCTTTGAGCTAACCAAAACAAGGTGGAAAAAAAAATCATTACACCATGTAAAATACCTTTTCCAGGGATGATCTGTGTAGGCATCAGGTTCTCTGGTTCATGGATTTGACTCTTCACACACCTTATCCAAGAGAAAGTCTTGTAGGCAGAACCTGCAAATAACTGATTTGTAGTAACTGATCTCATGGACTCTGGCCCCAAATACCTCAGGAATCCATCACCACTAACCAATAAAAGGATTAATCTAAGGGTGTTAAGGGGTCTGGAGGAGAATCAAGTCAATCCTCACCCTGCTGGAAATTTTTCCTCTTCATCCGGTAGCAATCCACACACACTCCAAACCCACACCGAGGACACACCCAGTGCAGGTTGAAGATGGTGGTGTCACACACATCGCACATTTCTCGAACACCTCTGACAGCTCGCTTCCAAGCAACCTGTCCTACAAAAATCAATAAATCACTTAGTCTTGGGAGAAGAGGGCTTATGAAATATAACTTGAAGGGGAAGGGAGCTGATGTTACTCCTTCCTCTGACTGGAGTTCCCATTAGTTCTGTTCAACACCCAGAGCCCATCTCAACTCCACCCCACCCACAGGCCTCTTCACACCATAAGCAGTTGGGGGGTGCAGTTTTACCCCCTAGGAGATACTCAGGCTCTGCACCCCTGCCCTCCCACCCTTCAATGAGTTCTGCATACCACTGATGTGGGTTAAGTGCCATTGAATAAATCAATAAAAAAAGAAAATAGTAGCGGTTACACTGGAGTTCAGACACAGGTATTACACCACAGTGGTTCTTCATGTTTAGGGTCATGAGACCCTTTGAGAATCTGAAGGCAGCATAGACCATGCTTTCTCCAAAGGAAAAACAAATTGACTCAGATACACAAACGCAACATTTGACATAATCTCAGGTTAGTCACAGATGTCCTGAATCCACACAGACTGCCCATTAAAAACCCCAGGGTGCTTAGGGAAACGGGAGGGAGATGCACATTAATTTAGTGGGGGAACAATAGTCCATAGTTCCTTCATGGGACAGAAACTCGATTTTGTTAGTGCCAGGAATGATGTGGACACCCAAGACTGACTCATACTAACCAAAATATCCAACAGATCTATATATATAAAAGCCCAGTGGCCGGAATGGCAGAACAACCAGAATGACTGGTGGCTATGATGCACACTGCGGCAGCCAACCAGCCTGATCCGGGCCCTGATTG
The DNA here is from genome assembly GCF_000412655.1 of Myotis brandtii. Taxonomy (NCBI): domain Eukaryota; kingdom Metazoa; phylum Chordata; class Mammalia; order Chiroptera; family Vespertilionidae; genus Myotis; species Myotis brandtii. The sequence goes on along the minus strand of NW_005354058.1, from coordinate 123,609 downwards.
CCCCCCCGCCCCCTCCCCACCAATGCCCCTGTCTGGCCTGGCCCTCGATCGGCCCCCAACACCCCGATTGGGGGCAAGGCCAGCTGGCCAACCGCCCACAGCCCCTCCCCAACGCAGGCCCAGCCCAATGGGTCCTCAAAGGGGTGGGCCGGCTGGACCCCACCCGTGCACGATTTTGTGCACCAGGCCTCTAGTTAAGGCATAATCCAGAATTCTACAAAGTACCATTTCCCATTCCAATGGCCAAGCCCTGATAATGGGGGAAGGGCCTTCCAGAAATGGGCAGGACATATAACCCACTCCCCACCTATGCAGAAATGCCAGATCAGATGATCAAATCAAGTATTAGAAAGTTTCAAGGAGTATAAGCAGAGAAAGGACATTTTCTGGGTCCGACAAAAGCCCAATGTCTGCTGATCAGAACATTCTTTTCTGTGTGTCTCCCTCTCCTGAACAAGACTGGATCAATACTACCACATGCTTGTTCTATGGAGAGTATTTCCCACCCCCCAAGTCCAGTTTGTGGTTAATTTATTCATTCCTCAGACTGACCACAATGCAAATGACCAACTTCATTTTGCACTGAATTAATCCAATTGCTGAGTGAACTTCTGCCATTTCATTATAATGCAATAGCTCACTGTATAATACACAGAGCTTTAAGCATTTTGCAAATGAGATTTTATGAACTTCACCTTGGTCACTTGCATTAGACTGTTTTATTAGAGAACATTCTTGGATCTCTGAGCCACCATTTAATGATTTTTGTCACTGAAACGACAAAGTAAAAGTATAAATGTTGAGCTCAGCCTCCTAATCTCAGGATAAGAGTAATCCCTCTGGGAACATCTTGTGGCATCTTTCAGTATCACTCAAAGCGAGTTACTCTCTCCAACTGACCAGCTGGTTAGAGGAAGTAAAAAGGAACAGAAGACTCAAACAAACAAAGAGAAAAGGTTAATCACATTTAAATCTTTAAGGACAGAGTTTCTTAATTATGCCTATTTCTGTATGAAAAAAAAATGCATTTTCCAGATGACTCACCTACAGTAAAGAAAAAACATCAGTTGCTTTAAACAGCCCTGATGATTTGGGAATGAAGTACTAATATGTTCCAAAGAAGTGTTTCTGTATTTCGATCATTATATACCACCTTCTAGATCAGCAGTCGCCAATCTTTCGGACCGCACGGACCACCAGTGGTCCACAGACCACTGGTTGGTGACCGCTGTTCTAGATCACTTAAAATTTTTTCTTTAAATCTACTACTTTTATTTAAATGTACATAAATAAAGGCACTTTGTATCTCTACCGAAAAAAGAAAACCATCATCACGTGCCTTAAATAGAAGATTACGAGAAAACAACAAGATTCTTTATTAGTGTCTCTGCTACCCAAACAGAATAGAGTGATTCTAAAGCTGCTCTTCTCTTCAGCACGACTTTGGCTGTCCCAGGGCTCACAATTCCATCTCCCCACCTGAATTCCTGCTCCTGGGAATGCCCCATTCCTTGGGCTCTGAAATGCAATAGTGTCAATACCTGTCCAATAAATTATTTTCATTCTTAAGCTAGCTTCAGCTAGTTTCTGGTACCTACAACTAAAAATCTTAAGGCTGTATGGGTAGATGCTTGCACTGAAACATTATTTGCCTATGCCAGTGGTTCTAAACCTTCCTAATGCCATGACCCTTTAATACAGTTCCTCATGTTGTGGTGATCCCAGTTTCATTGTTACAAATTGAACATAATTAAAGCATAGTGATTAATCACAAAAACAATATGTAATTATATATGTGTTTTCCGATGGTCTTAGGCGACCCCTGTGAAAGGGTCGTTCGACCCCCCAAAGAGGTAGCGACCCACAGGTTGAGAACTGCTGGCCTATGCAAAGTCAAAGCTACCCCCCACCAGAGGAATGGAAAGGTTTCACTTGCAACTCTCAACCACTTGGGAAAGAAAAATGATGGAAGAAAATTGAGACTTAACAGACAGATGCCCCTTGGTGCTTCTGGCTGGATACCTCTGTTTTACAGAGGGACATGGACAGACAGAGGTGTGCGACCCACAGGTTGAGAACTGCTGGCCTATGCTAAGTCTGAAAAGCTACCCACCAGAGGAATGGAAAGGTTTCACTTGCAACTCTCAACCACTTGGCAAAGAAAAATGATGGAAGAAAATTGAGACTTAACAGACAGATGCCCCTTGGTGCTTCTGGCTGGATACCTCTGTTTTACAGAGGGACATGGACAGACAGAGGTGTGCTGTCCTCCCAGATGTCATACCCTGACATGTTATGAAGGAGCTCTGGCTCTAATGTGTCACCCACACTGATTGATTCCTATGGTTCATTGGGCTGCCTGATGAATGTGAGAGTGGAGGCCACCTGCACATACCCATAGGAACCTCCACCTATTTCCTTAAAACCTTGCCTCTAACAGAATCATTTTGTTTGAGTCTTGTTCCCATTCTCATTACTGGGACCCAGCACCCCAGACTGATTCAGCAGGTCTTGGGTAGAACCTGTCTATTGTAATTTTCTTTGAAATGTATTCATAATTAAGAACCTTTGTCTTAAAGTAAACCATCCTGAGGCCTCAACCCCTTTTGGTAAGCCCACACTGCTGATCGTTGTACAAATTCCAAAACCACCTCATGTTTACCTTTCCTAACTAAAAAGGAGCTCTACTCCTTTGGTAATCACCCCCAAGTAAACCCCCCCAGATAGGTAACTGGCTCTGATGAAACCAACAGGTAAAATCTGTTACAAAAGGAAAAATACAACCTCATTATGCCAGTCATCTAAACTTTGGGGTTTAGAAAATGAAACCTAAGCAATTAGGACTTAGGTGCCATTCAGGAACAAAAATCAAGTTGGACTCAAAAATCCTACCCACTAAGAGATGCTCTTACTGTGTGGCTCAATAGTTGACATAGCTTCCTTTTCAGAAATCACCATTTGACAGAAGTGGTCTCCAATGTTGGCCAGGATATACTTTGCTGTGTCCAAATCGATCCCCACCACGTTTTTGTTTATAGGCAACCACAAGCCAATTGCTTCACTGTCATACTTGTTTGGAGTTAAGAAACCTTCTACCCGCAACACACCATGTTTGTTGAATTTTAACCTAGAAGAAGTAGAGAAAAAACAGGTGCATTTCACATACACACAAAATTAATTTACAATTTATAGTTACTAATTCAATCAAATTCCTTCCCAGTTTTCTATAATCTGCATGGCTAATTACAGCCAATTGTTATTTGGCAATGTCAGTAGAAAGATAAGAAAAATATTCCCAAAAGACATGGTAGGGAACACCTACCAGACTTGGGGGCAAGAATAATCACAAGTTACCAGAGAAGTAAAATGACCAACAGAAGGTGGTAAATTATCTGATCAGATCTGAATACAAATATTGCTTCAAGAAAAATGCTCAGCAAGGGAAGGCTAACCCTGAACAGTCACTGAAGCCATGACCACGTAGGTATTTAGCACTCACATGAATCCTAGCTGCTAATTAGGGTGCAAGCTCCTAGAATGAGCGGCAGTGTTAAGGTGGGCCTCAGTACCTGAGAGAGAGGAGTAGTAAAAGGCAGAATACTTTCTCAGTATTCTCATTCAATATTTTTGACACCTGAATGTTTTCTCTAAGCTATGTGTTGGTTTTTAATTTATTTTAAATACAACATTAAATGTCAATCTATTTGGAGACACATAGAAGTAGATAGATAACCATAGTGAAATAGAATATAATAGGTAAAACAATCATTAAATTTTATAGGAACCAGAGGTTTGTGTGGCTAATGTAAAGATAAAAATAGTAACTAAACTTGACCTTGCAATAAAAAGGTAGACATTAGGTATGGGAAGGCATGGCAAGGAAACAGGGACCTGGATTTCACTAGTCACCAACAGTTATGAAAAGTCAAGTCTGTGAGACACATGAAGTTGTATTTTAGAAAAACCATTTGCCACCCTGGCCGGCTTGGCTCAGTGGATAGAGGGTCAGCCTGTGGACTGAAGGGTCCCAGGTTCGATTCCGGCCAAGGGCATGTGGCTGGGTTGTGGGCTCAATCCCCAGAAGGGGACGTGCAGGAGGCAGCCTATCGTTCCCCAGTAGGGGACGTGCAGGAGGCAGCCTATCGATGATTCTCTCTTATCACTCGTGTTTCTCTCTCTCTCTCCTTCCCCCTTCCTCTTTGAAATCAATAAAGAAATATATTTAAAAAACAAAACAAAACAACAAAAAAACCATTTGCCTAGAAGAGCACAGAATGAACTGAAAATACACTGGAAGTTGCATAAGAGATGCAAGCTTATTTTTAAGCAGTCCAAAGGAGATATGCCAGTTTTTAACTGATAGCTTAAATTAGAGATAGTCATTATACTAAAAAATGAATTTAAAAGCCATTTCAAAAGGGAAGGAGATGGCAAACTGGGCTTTATCACTGAGACCCTACCCTACCCCCTCCTATTTTGTCTGCAGAAGAAGTTAATGAGAAACAAATTTGATGAGAAAGCTTGTGATAGCCTCAATCTTCACTGTAAACATTGGGGGGTGGGGAGAATTTTTTTTAATTATTATGTTCTTTTTAACCAAAGAAATGAGTTTGTTCTAGTTCTACTAGATTGGCTTCTACTATGTAACATTAAGTAAAAGCACTTTCCCTTTCAAAGAGGTCAAAAATGGGAAAATAGCCGGTCAGTGTGGCTCAGTGGATGAGCACTGACCTATCTTAACCAGGAGGTCAAGGTTTGATTCCCTGTCGGAGCACATGCCCAGGTTGCGGGCTTGATCCCCTGTGTGGGGGGTGGGAGTGGGGGGTGGTGGTGGTGCAGGAAGTAGCCAATCAATTATTCTCTCTCATCATTGATGTTTCTCTTTCTCCCTCTCCCTTTCTTTCTCTGAAATCAATAAAAATATATTAAAGATCATCTATAGCCAGAACAAACTGCTCATTTATATATATAAAAAAAGCAAAAACTAAACCAAAAATAAGACATGGCTGCCTATCTTCACTCAGGATCAAAAATTTAAAGAAAATCAATATATAAAAATGAAAGTTTTTGTCTATAAAATTGGAGATTTAAAAAAAAAGATATGCCTCTTCTTACTGACAAAGGTACACAGAGACAAGCATGCTCAAACCCTACCAGTGGGCATGGATGCAGACGCAACCTTCCTGCAGGGCAATGTGGCAGAACACATGTATCAAAGCCTTAAAATGTGCACACCTAGCCTGGTATTACCACTTTCAGTAATCCTTCCAAAGTAAATAATCAGAAATGTGAACAAGGAAATGATCATTTCTACATTATTTTTAGTGGCAAAAAATATAAAATAATCTTAATACCAACAAGGGAATTGGCTAAGTGAATTACCAAACAATGTTATTATGGGTTCTTACATAGTTATTAAAAAATACTTGCAGAAAAATGTTAACATGATCAAGTGGTTCCTACTATGGAAAGTATTGGGAAAGTAAGATTCAACATAGTATATAGAAGCATAGCTTAGAGATATTGTGAGTTCTATTCCAGACCACCATGATAAAGCAAATATTGCAGTAAAGCAAGTCACACAATTTTTTTTTCCAGTGCACATAAAAGGTATGTTTACATTATACTGACGTCTATTAAGTGTGCAATAACATTTTGTCTAAAATATATGTACCACTATGTTCATAGCAGCATTAGTTACAATAGCTAAGATCTGGGAACAGCCCAAGTGTCCATCATTAGATGAGTGGATAAAAAAGGTGTGGTACACTTACACAATGGAATACTATGCAACTGTAAAAAAGAAGGATCTCTTGCCCTAACCGGTTTGGCTCAGTGGATAGAGCGTCAGCCTGAGACTCAGGGGGTCCCAGGTTCGATTCCGGTCAAGGGCATGTACCTTGGTTGCGGGCACATCCCCAGTAAGGAGTGTGCAGGAGGCAGCTGATCGATGTTTCTCTCTCATCGATGTTTCTAGCTCTCTGTCCCACTCCCTTCCTCTCTGTGAAAAATCAATAAAATATATTTAAAAAAATAAAAGAAGGATCTCTTATCCTTCGAGACAGCATGGATGGACCTGGAGATTATTATGTTAAGCAAAATAAGCCAGTCAGGGAAAGACAAATAACACATGAGCTCACTTATATGTGGAATCTAATGAATAAAATAGGTCTAGAGGCCTGGATACATAGAACAGACTGACAGATCTCAGAGGGGAGAGGGGTGAGGGGGACGGGAAGAGATTAACCAAAGAAGTTACTGCATATATGCATTGCCCATGGACACAGACAACAGTGTGGAGAAGGCCTGGAGTGGGGCAGGGGCTGGGTGGAGGGGGACAAAGCGGGGGAAATGGGGGACATATGTAATACTGTCAACAATTAAAAAAAATACTTTATTTCTAAAAATGCTAACCATCATCTGAGCCTGTTGGAAAAATGGTGCCAATATACTTGCTCGACTTAGGGTTGCCACAAACCTTCAATTTGTAGAAAAGAAAGGAAGGGAGGGGAGGGGAGGGGAGGGAGGAAGGAAAGGAAGGAAGTAAGGGAAGGAGGGAAGGGAAGGAAGGGAAGGAAGGGAAGGAAGGAAGGAGGGAAGGGAAGGAAAAGAAAAGCAAGGCAAAATCTGTGGAGTGCAATAAAATGAGGTAGCCTGTACAATACACTACATAAGTATGCTTAAGTGTATTTATGACGATATAAACATTAAAATGCATTGAAAAGTTAACAGTAGTTATTTGTAGTGGTTTTCCAGAACCTTCAGCATTTTTCTGTTTGTTACTTTTAGAAATAGAAGTTTGTATTTTTAGGCTTCTTTGCTTTAAAAAAATTTAAAAGGGAGAATATGAAGGAAATAATCTTCAGTAAGGTCTAGATTTCCAAACCAGAGATTAAAAATAGTATCTCTAGCCCTGACTGGTTTGGCTCAGTGGATAGAGCGTCGGCCTGTGGACTGAAGGGTCCCAGGTTCGATTCCGGTCAAGGGCATATACCTTGGTTGGGGGCACATCCCCAATAGGGGGTGTGCAGGAGGCAGCTGATCGATGTTTCTAACTCTCTATCCCTCTCCCTTCCTCTCTGTAAAAAATCAATAAAATATATTTTAAAAAAATAGTATCTCTACTCTTTATAGTTCTAGACGAGGAGGGCAGGGGGATATGCTATTGGGCCCAGATTACCTGAGCTTCGCCCCAGATGCCTCACCTTCTAAAGTGAAAGAAGCGACAAAACACAGGCGAATCTTTCTGTTGTTCCTTATCCTTGCGGAGACTGTCCAAGCGACACTCCCGGCACTTGGGCAGCTGTGCGACAATGTTCATGCAGGAGTCATCCTGTACGAAGGCCTCACCGCTCTGCTGCAGCTTTTTGACTTTAGCTGGGTCTGTCAAAACGGACTTCCTGGATGGCGCTAGCAAAACAAAAGATTAAGAAAACGGGACCTCAAATTTTTAAAAAATCACGTCAATATGCTACTGATTTCTATTCAAAAGGCCAGTTTTCCCAAAGGGAAAACTCCTCAATAACTGGTTCAATTGTCATTTCTAAAAATAGCTTAACAGAAGACAACTATGAGGACAATTTTGCCCTCTTTATAATACTCATCTGGTGAACCAATTTGGCCAACTAAAACCCCAAATTTAACAACCAGACTCACAGTTCCAAGCAGTGTATACTTTTATTCACCATCCTAAGTAAGAGAAATATTTCAGGAAGATTTTTCCAAATTAGATACTTAATTCAAACTCACTGCAATATTAGCAATGCACAGAGATAGGTTCACCTCAACAAACACAACACTGTATAAAAGTCATTTTACACACCCCAAAAAAGACTGGTTTAAGGTGTGTTCTCTGCAAAAGCTAGCCATATAAAACCAATAGAAAAGACCTTTTCTCAGGGCCCAAGGGAGCTAGATTCTTAGGCAAATAAATTTTTTATTATCAAACAAATAAATGAAAACCAAAAAACCCCAAAAACTCCTCTTAGGGAATCAGTCTAGAGATGGGTGGGAGAGAGTAGTAGTCTTGAGAGGAAATTGAAAGATCTCAAACCAAAGAAGCTTTAAATAAATAAGCATCTTTAATAATTACCCTAGAAGTGATCTAACCCTACCTCACTTTTAAAGCAGACCTAGAGCTCACTGTAAAACACTAAATGGATGTTGTCAGGCTTCGATTCCTTAAATACTATTATTCAGTTATAGTGAAAGGGAAGATAAAGTAAGAAAGGAAAGAAAATAAAAAGGTCAGTAGTTCAAGCATGGAATTTTAATTACTTAGGTATTGAAATGGAATCATCCTTTGAATTGGACCAGGTTTTCACAAACCATGGGCTAAGAGCCCAAAGGTTATCTTATCTGTTCTGTCCTGGCTTAAAAGAGGAAATATCTAGAAGTAAGCAAGTTGAGCGATCTAAATCTAGCTCTCTATTGAGGAAAGCAATAGTTGATCCTATCAGTGATTCTCAGTTCAAAGCAGAGCCAAGGGGAAAAAAAGCAAGGAGAGCTTCAGAGGACCCAGACATCTATCTGACAGAACAGGCAGCTCTTCACCCCCAGTTTGCTTTAGCTCCTAAGCAGAGCAAGGGTGCAAGAAAGAGGAACAGTTTCTAAATGGGTCTTTCCATGCCCACAAGCAACACAAATGAAAACAACAGAGATCCCAGAGATCCTGGTAGGCTTCTGATAACACCCAGGCCTCAGCCAGAAATCCCAGTAGATGGGATGCACCAGGATATGACTAGGTTTTTCATTCTCTTAAAATCACTTTAGCCCTGACCAGTGTGCTCCGTGGTTAGAGCAGTGGTTTGCATACCCAAGGGTCACAGGTTTGATTCCCAGTCATGGGCATGTACCCGGGTTGCTGTTCTATGCACCCCCGCCCCCCCCCCCCCGCCCCGTGGAAAGGCAACCAACTTATGTGTCTCTCTCATGTTGATGTTTCTCTCTTTCCCCTCCCACCCTCTCATCCATTCTAAAATAAAAATCAATGAAAAAAATATCCTCGGATGAGGATTAACAACTAAAATCCTATAAAATAAAAGCATAGTATGCAAATTGTCCCCTCGACCAGGAAGTCGTCCGGGAGTTCAACCAGGCAGCGGGGCCAGCGGGGGTGGGGGGGTGGGGAGGGAAGGAGGCCCCGGCTGGCAGCGGCCATGGCAGGAAGGGAGGGAGTACCTGGCCAGCAGCTGGCAGCCGCTAGGGACCCTACCAGTGCATGAATTTCGTGTACTGGGCCTATAGTAATAAAATAAAATCACTTTAGGTGGGGCATAGTTGCACAACATACTGAGTAAGACAAAGCTGGATTCCTAACTCACTTATGTACCTACTAGAGGCCTGGCGCACAAAAATTTGTGCAAGAGTAGGCCTTCCTTCTCCCCCACCCCCCTCCCGGCTGCCAGCACCAGCTTCCCTCCAGCACCTGAGACCCGGGCTGGCTTCCCTCCAGTCGCCCACAGGCACCTGGGACCTGGGCTATCTTCCCTCTGGCCCCGGCTTTGTCAGGAAGGATGTCTGGTCTAATTAGCACATTACCCTTTTATTATTATAGATAATTCTGTTTACCAATGCTGAATTTTTATTGTTTGCTCACATAGTATTAAAATACTTTGCCTCAAAAACTAGATAAGTGTGAGAGCTGATAACTCAAAAAGAATAAAGAGTCCTAGCCAGTTTGCTCAGTGGATAGAGAGTATCAGCCTAAGGACTGAAGGGTCCCTGGTTCAATGCTGATCAAGGACACATACCTCCATTGCAGGCTCAATCCTCAGCCCTGGTTGGGGTGCGTGCAGGAGGCAACCAATCAATGTGTCTCTCTCTCACATCGATGTTTCTCTGTCTCTTCCCCTCCCTTCCACTCTCTCTAAAAATCAATGGAAAAATATCCTCTGGTGAGGATTAACAACGAAACAAAAAAGGAATAAAGAAATAGAACAAGGATATGGTTATGAATATTAACTTTCTTTTGGAAATTACACAACTCCTGAGAACAGTATACTCTTATGCAATTAATTTTATGCAAATTAATAGTTATATTAACTTCCTCCTCAAGAATGAAGATGGTTTAGAAGTATCACAGGAAAAGAAAGTTCTTTTTCTAGTCCTCCAATTCTATATCAAAAAGACCCACAGTTCAATCCATCCATCTTGCCTTATAGTTTCAGAGGCCTGCAGTAAAAGCTAGAGTGTGGATATACTCATTTTTTATGTATCCAAATGAATAGTGTTTTGTAAAAGTTATCAAAACCCACACTAATTTTCCCACACAGCTGACAATTATCAAAGGCATTTTTAACTTGTAATAGCTCTGAACCTTTGACACACTGAAGCCATTTAGTTCTCTTATAAGAGAGCTTCTGATAAACCATCATTGAAATGCATCCTCAAACTTAATATAAGTAATGAAATACAGTGTGCCATTTTCTCTATAGTAACAGTATTCAGTTTTAAAGTGTGGGTACAGCAGGGCATTGTTCTTAAGCCAACAGACTCTGCAGGGTGGTTTGGCCCTATTCTTAGCATCTTGAACTAAACATCCCTTTTTTAGAGGTAGTGATGCAATTCTCTTTCTTTTAAAAAAATTTCAGATCTGAACTACCTATGTGAGTATAAAGTATCAATCACCTCTTACACTTTCACCTGGATGTCACAGAAAGATGTGTTGGGCCCTAACCGGTTTGGCTCAGTGGATAGAGCGTCAGCCTGCGGACTCAAGGGTCCCAGGTTCAATTCCGGTCAAGGGCATGTACCTTGGTTTCGAGCACATCCCCAGTGGGGAGTGCA
>NW_005354058.1:101456-112639 GCF_000412655.1 Myotis brandtii | reverse complement strand
TATCCCACTCCCTTCCTCTCTGTAAAAAAAAAAAAAAAAAAAATCAATAATATATATATATATTTTTTTTTTAAAAAAGAAAGATGTGTTGGGCTGAAGATAATGTCATCATCAGAGTACTTTAGATTTTGTTCCAAATTATTTTCTTACAACCAAAAATTGGAAATCACCTCATTAGCCATATGAAGGATCCAGTTAAGTTATATGGTAAGTGCCTAAAATGGAATCCTTACAGCCTTTAAGATGCTGATAGACACCTACACTAATCCACAGGGTAAAGTTGTTAGTATAAACTATAAAGCCATGTAATAGCTTATCTTGTATTTTTACATACATGGAACCAGGTCCAACAAAATATTAACAGTAATCATTTCTGAGATGATTTTGGAATTTCACTTCTTTGTACTTTTCTGATTGTATGAACTTTTTCTACAATCATTTTCATATTTTTCCTTGTAAGGCAAGATGAAATTATATATATCCACTACCATCTCTTACCCTCGACCAATAAAGATATGGAGAAAACACTCACCATTCTGGGTTTTATTGTTGCTTCTTGTACAGTAGCTTTCATTATCTACTCCTACTGAAGATTCCTTTAAATTCTGTGACTGGCAACCTAAAGTTGAAGGTTCTACCTTTTTCTCCACACAACTATTAGGGCTCTCACCATTGATAACTGCTTTCTCTTCTAGCTTAGCTGAAAGGAGTTTAGATGTGCAAGGGGCAGGTTCAAGGTGCTTCTGCAGTTCAGGAGCCTTGGCACTTTCCACTTCTGCCACAGAAGCAGCGTTAGTAGGTACGCTTGCCTTCGGAAGGCTGGTTGATGCTTGTGGAACAGAGTCCAGCCTGTGTTCCTGATCAACGCTGGTCTTCAGCTGGGTACCACTACCTTTCGCTTCATTCAGGGTTTCCAAGTCTCCAGTTCCAACCTGAGAGGACTCTGAAGAGAGCAGCCCTACTGCGCAGACATCAGGTTTTGTTCGCAGTGCATCAGGCTTCGTATTTAGACAGGAAGAAACTACTTCCGGCAAACTCTGTTTATGGCATCTGAAAACAATAATATGGAAAACCAACATCTTAGGCCTCTTTTATCTGTCCCCTACCAAAAACAATTCTGTGGTTCCCTAAGGCAGTGGTCTGCAAACTGCGGCTCGCGAGCCACGTGCGGCTCTTTGGCCCCTTGAGTGTGGCTCTTCCACAAAATACCATGTGTGGGCGCGCACGTACAGTGCGATTGAGACTTCGTGGCCCATGCGCAGAAGTCGGTATTTTGTGGAAGAGCCACACTCAAGGGGCCAAAGAGCCGCATGTGGCTGGCGAGCCGCAGTTTGCCGACCACTGCCCTAAGGCAACTAAATGAAAGAGAAAACTACTTAATTAGAAAATTCAAGGGGAAAAAAAAAAAAAGAGGAACAAATGTAATCTGAACAATAAAGATTTAATAAAAAAAAAAAAAAGAAAATTCAAGATAGGTTTCTGTGATCTAGAGTTAAAAGTTATCGGTCAATGGCTCTGCAAAAATATCTTAAACATTAAGAAAAATACAACTTTAAATTCTATCTGCATATTCTCATGAGTCCTGAAGTACTTCAAGTTAGTTCTACTTCTTACAGCATAATGAATCTGAGCTGTCCCTCTAAACCACCAGCAGCACAAAACCCTATCCTGCTATGAACATCTAACCAGCCCCAACACTGGACAATTTTTTTAAAAACATGTTTTTATTGATTTTTAGATAGAGAAGGGAGAGACAGAAACATCGATGAGAGACACACATCGATTGGCTGCCTTCTGCACGCCCCCCTACTGGGAACTGAGCCCACAACCCAGGCATGTGCCCTAACCGGGAATCAAACCCGGGGCCTCTTGGTCCATGGGACAACGCTCAATCCACTGAGCCACACAAGCTGGGCAACACTGGATAATTTCACTGTTATGTGATCCATATTCAGGACCCAAAGTGAAGAGAAGAGACGATAGATTACTTCCTTGTTCACAGATGATTTGGCAATCCTCCACCCCCAATCTTTATAGGGGTACACTTAAAGAACTTTTTGTTTCTCTGAAATTCACCCTGAAGTTCTTAGTATTCCCTCCTTCTACTTGGAAGACTGCTCCCCCTTCCATCTAACTGTTATGTGGTCATCATCCAAGCTCTAGCCCATGGAGCCCTCTCTCCTCCCAGCGAATGATGTGCTCAAGCACTCTCCCACCTTCCTGCAGCGGTCTTCCAAACCTACCACTCCCTGACCCACATCTTAAGTCTTTACCAACTGCCTGCATTCCACCACTCTTACTAAAAGAGATCCTTCCCTTAAAACTCTTCTCTGTTAACCCATTGTCACATCTCTCAGCCATACCTGGGGTCTGGGGTGATGAGAACCATTCACTGTAAGCATGTCTCCCTCTTTTCCACACTCCTGTGGACCCCAGATTTCCACATAAACTAATCTGCTCTTTTCCTTGAAAGCAGACATCTAGTCTACCCCTATCTGTACTATTTCAATTGACCATTCTCACTGTATCAAGTCAACAAAGTTGCTCTTTCTTCATACCCCTTCATTTCTGTAATGTTTTCTATGTTGTTCTGCATGCCTGATACCTTTTCACTTCTGAAGGCATCTGACAAATTAGGAAGCTCAAATGAAAAACGTCGCTGGACAACCTAAATGTAATGAATGGCAGGACAAATTTTAGCTATCCTAATTTTCTGTCTATGAAGCTCTGATGTGGAAAAGGCTTGCCACCTGAGCAATGTAAGCTCAGGTAGGAAGAACCATGGCTAAAATAGGTTTTCTTCTTATGATTAAACATCTTTCACAGATAACAGATCACTTACCCTGGAGGAAGTTTGGCTCCAAGGTTAGGTGGAGAACTGGCAGCATGGGGAGCACTCTGCTGTCTTGGGTCCTTACTAGGCGGAGTTGCTGCAGTGCAGCCAAGTAGTATATCCTTAAAAACTGCTGTGCGAACAGACTGTATAGGACACACACTGGGAGAAGCCTAAAAGATACCAAACCAACAGATATTAAAAGGAAAAGTCCCTCGTTGGGGAAATACAAAGTGCTAGCAAGATTCAATTTTATTTGTTTGATTTAGTATTAACCAGTGTAATACCTACACCAGATAAAAAGAACACAGAAGAACAGGTGATAAATCACAAAATTAAGGATTTATATCTGAAGGCTGTTAATTAAATCACTCTCATTTTTCACAAAACTTGTCTTCCTATAAAACGTAAGGACAGAACTTTTTTCAAAGACCTCTGACTCATTATGTGAAGAAAATGCAGCCATGTGGCAATTACTTCAATAATGCAATGCACAGAAGTGAGCTTTTAACAGTCTTCAAATGGTGGCAGCTTCACATGCATTCAGTTTAATATTGTTTGAGTGCCCACCACGCACTTACTGTGTAGGCTGGCAGAAGACCAGACCACATAGGACTCTTGTAGGCAGTGTGCCTACTGGACACCAATATAAGCCTTTACAATGCAGTAAAGGTTGAGGACATGATTCTTGTTCTTACGTGGCTCATCAACTCACAAAGGTCATCCCATGCTGCAAAAAATACCCCAAGTCAGGCTGTGGGACAGGCTGGGACACACATCTCCTTCCCTTCCCATGTAGTGTTTTATCTTTACAAAACTGTAAGTAATGAACCCACTTCTTCCTAGTTTGTACTATTCACAAAAATAAACCTCCCACCATGAGAAGAGAAGGAAGAAAATGAAACTCAACTCCAGACAACTAAATAGTCTATGGCTAACCCAGGTGAAACCCATTCACCATCTTCACCAGCCTCAAGTCATGTGCCCTCTCAATACTGTCTCTTTCATACCAGCGACCTTCATGTTTACCTTACCCCAAACCTAAACTTGAAGAATCGTCAAAGTTTCATCTTCTAGTCTTTAACCTCCAGATGTAGAACAACTTTCCTTAGTAAGTTTTTTAAACCTCACAATCCTGAATAGATTTATTTACATGTAGTCTAGTCATGAACCCTTTTCTCAGACATTTACTCTGGAGACCTTGAAAAGACTGTCTAGTATATGCTAAACAGGAATATTAAAAAATAAGAATGTGCTTAATCACTATCAAAGTTTGGCATACCATCAGACTATTTTAAAGTACTAAATTATCTGATCGGATACTGTACTATTTAGTCCAATCAATTCTGGCAAACTATTAGTTCAGTGCTTCCCAGAAGGATTTTTGGGGGAGGCTTTGTCTATTATAAGAATATCTTTGGGACAGTCAAATTTACTTTCTTTAGACCTCAGTTTCCTAATCCTTAAAATGAGGAAATTAGATAGTTTATTCCCAAAGTCCTTTTCAACTCTATAATTCTCCTATTAAAGATCAGCCCCCCAGAGTTTAACTGCCATGTCATTTCAAAATGCTTATTCAAGCCCAGCCAGCATTGCTCAGTGGTTGAGCATCAACCTATTAACCACAAGGTCACAGTTTGATTCCTAGTCAGGGCACATGCCTGGGCTGCGGGCTCCATCCTCAGTGTGGGGCGTATAGGAGGCAGCTGATCAATGATTCTCTCTTATCACTGATGTTTCTCTCTCTTCCTATCTGAAATAAAAAAATATGTATTTTAAAATGCTATCCAAGGTTCACTTTTATTAAGCATCTCCCCTCATATCATCTTCCTTATTCTCAATTATGTTTTAGTTAATGCACTAATACAATCAATACCTTTTCTTAAATTACTCTCCTGAGAGTAACATACTTAAGAGATTTAGATTATAAACCTAGGCATAATTTTTTATTTTGTATATCCACTGAACTGCTCAAGTCAAAAAACCCTCTGCCTAATTTTCCATATCCAACCAATGAGCCAGTACATGCTGCCTCTGTGGAATCTATCCATTCCTTTCCATGCCACCACTACCACCATCTTTCCCCCGGGTTCCATGTCTCCTAACTGGCCTGACTTCCTTCCATTTTTGCCTGAACCTTTTGCCCCAAATTACTTCGACTACAGAGCAATCCTTATAAAATATGAACAAATCAGAATATGGCACTCTACTGACTACAAGAATTCTATGTGGTCTGGTCTCTACCAACCCCCTCCACTCATCTCATATTCCACTTGTCCACACTGCTCCAACTACACCACCTTATTTTCTGGTTTTCAAATGTTCCAAGCTCTTTCTTGCCTGCGCCTTTGTACTTGCTATTCCACCTGTCTGCATAGTGTTTATGCGGCTGGCTGGTTCAATCCTTTTGCCCTCATATCTGCTCAATTGTCACCTCCTCAGAATCTCTGATCACCCTTTCCATAGCAGTGCCTCACAAGTCACTTCCTTACTCTTTATCGTATCACCATGTTTGTGTTTTTCACTGCATTAACCCACTGTGAAAGTACCTTTATTTAAATTACCTTTTTACTGTCAGTTTCTTTGCAATGTAATTTACACTCCTATGGGCAGAGACCCTGCTTATATCCACTGTTAGAGCTCATAAAGCCAGCCACATAGTAGATGCTCAATGAATAAATGTGGTGTAATGCATGAGTGAATGAATGCAGCTAGCATTTAGTATTTCAAAATAGCTATAAATAATTCTTATGAGTTACTTCAAGAATCAGGCATTTAGGACATACTAAATACTCAATAAATATTTGTTCAAAGGAAAGAGGTGGCCCCTTGAGTGTGGCTCTTCCACAAAATACCATGTGTGGGCGCGCACGTACAGTGCGATTGAGACTTCGTGGCCCATGCGCAGAAGTCGGTATTTTGTGGAAGAGCCACACTCAAGGGGCCAAAGAGCCGCATGTGGCTGGCGAGCCGCAGTTTGCCGACCACTGCCCTAAGGCAACTAAATGAAAGAGAAAACTACTTAATTAGAAAATTCAAGGGGAAAAAAAAAAAAAGAGGAACAAATGTAATCTGAACAATAAAGATTTAATAAAAAAAAAAAAAAGAAAATTCAAGATAGGTTTCTGTGATCTAGAGTTAAAAGTTATCGGTCAATGGCTCTGCAAAAATATCTTAAACATTAAGAAAAATACAACTTTAAATTCTATCTGCATATTCTCATGAGTCCTGAAGTACTTCAAGTTAGTTCTACTTCTTACAGCATAATGAATCTGAGCTGTCCCTCTAAACCACCAGCAGCACAAAACCCTATCCTGCTATGAACATCTAACCAGCCCCAACACTGGACAATTTTTTTAAAAACATGTTTTTATTGATTTTTAGATAGAGAAGGGAGAGACAGAAACATCGATGAGAGACACACATCGATTGGCTGCCTTCTGCACGCCCCCCTACTGGGAACTGAGCCCACAACCCAGGCATGTGCCCTAACCGGGAATCAAACCCGGGGCCTCTTGGTCCATGGGACAACGCTCAATCCACTGAGCCACACAAGCTGGGCAACACTGGATAATTTCACTGTTATGTGATCCATATTCAGGACCCAAAGTGAAGAGAAGAGACGATAGATTACTTCCTTGTTCACAGATGATTTGGCAATCCTCCACCCCCAATCTTTATAGGGGTACACTTAAAGAACTTTTTGTTTCTCTGAAATTCACCCTGAAGTTCTTAGTATTCCCTCCTTCTACTTGGAAGACTGCTCCCCCTTCCATCTAACTGTTATGTGGTCATCATCCAAGCTCTAGCCCATGGAGCCCTCTCTCCTCCCAGCGAATGATGTGCTCAAGCACTCTCCCACCTTCCTGCAGCGGTCTTCCAAACCTACCACTCCCTGACCCACATCTTAAGTCTTTACCAACTGCCTGCATTCCACCACTCTTACTAAAAGAGATCCTTCCCTTAAAACTCTTCTCTGTTAACCCATTGTCACATCTCTCAGCCATACCTGGGGTCTGGGGTGATGAGAACCATTCACTGTAAGCATGTCTCCCTCTTTTCCACACTCCTGTGGACCCCAGATTTCCACATAAACTAATCTGCTCTTTTCCTTGAAAGCAGACATCTAGTCTACCCCTATCTGTACTATTTCAATTGACCATTCTCACTGTATCAAGTCAACAAAGTTGCTCTTTCTTCATACCCCTTCATTTCTGTAATGTTTTCTATGTTGTTCTGCATGCCTGATACCTTTTCACTTCTGAAGGCATCTGACAAATTAGGAAGCTCAAATGAAAAACGTCGCTGGACAACCTAAATGTAATGAATGGCAGGACAAATTTTAGCTATCCTAATTTTCTGTCTATGAAGCTCTGATGTGGAAAAGGCTTGCCACCTGAGCAATGTAAGCTCAGGTAGGAAGAACCATGGCTAAAATAGGTTTTCTTCTTATGATTAAACATCTTTCACAGATAACAGATCACTTACCCTGGAGGAAGTTTGGCTCCAAGGTTAGGTGGAGAACTGGCAGCATGGGGAGCACTCTGCTGTCTTGGGTCCTTACTAGGCGGAGTTGCTGCAGTGCAGCCAAGTAGTATATCCTTAAAAACTGCTGTGCGAACAGACTGTATAGGACACACACTGGGAGAAGCCTAAAAGATACCAAACCAACAGATATTAAAAGGAAAAGTCCCTCGTTGGGGAAATACAAAGTGCTAGCAAGATTCAATTTTATTTGTTTGATTTAGTATTAACCAGTGTAATACCTACACCAGATAAAAAGAACACAGAAGAACAGGTGATAAATCACAAAAT
This sequence comes from Myotis brandtii, assembly GCF_000412655.1. Classification (NCBI taxonomy): domain Eukaryota; kingdom Metazoa; phylum Chordata; class Mammalia; order Chiroptera; family Vespertilionidae; genus Myotis; species Myotis brandtii. The sequence goes on along the minus strand of NW_005354058.1, from coordinate 104,991 downwards.
TAAGGATTTATATCTGAAGGCTGTTAATTAAATCACTCTCATTTTTCACAAAACTTGTCTTCCTATAAAACGTAAGGACAGAACTTTTTTCAAAGACCTCTGACTCATTATGTGAAGAAAATGCAGCCATGTGGCAATTACTTCAATAATGCAATGCACAGAAGTGAGCTTTTAACAGTCTTCAAATGGTGGCAGCTTCACATGCATTCAGTTTAATATTGTTTGAGTGCCCACCACGCACTTACTGTGTAGGCTGGCAGAAGACCAGACCACATAGGACTCTTGTAGGCAGTGTGCCTACTGGACACCAATATAAGCCTTTACAATGCAGTAAAGGTTGAGGACATGATTCTTGTTCTTACGTGGCTCATCAACTCACAAAGGTCATCCCATGCTGCAAAAAATACCAAGTCAGGCTGTGGGACAGGCTGGGACACACATCTCCTTCCCTTCCCATGTAGTGTTTTATCTTTACAAAACTGTAAGTAATGAACCCACTTCTTCCTAGTTTGTACTATTCACAAAAATAAACCTCCCACCATGAGAAGAGAAGGAAGAAAATGAAACTCAACTCCAGACAACTAAATAGTCTATGGCTAACCCAGGTGAAACCCATTCACCATCTTCACCAGCCTCAAGTCATGTGCCCTCTCAATACTGTCTCTTTCATACCAGCGACCTTCATGTTTACCTTACCCCAAACCTAAACTTGAAGAATCGTCAAAGTTTCATCTTCTAGTCTTTAACCTCCAGATGTAGAACAACTTTCCTTAGTAAGTTTTTTAAACCTCACAATCCTGAATAGATTTATTTACATGTAGTCTAGTCATGAACCCTTTTCTCAGACATTTACTCTGGAGACCTTGAAAAGACTGTCTAGTATATGCTAAACAGGAATATTAAAAAATAAGAATGTGCTTAATCACTATCAAAGTTTGGCATACCATCAGACTATTTTAAAGTACTAAATTATCTGATCGGATACTGTACTATTTAGTCCAATCAATTCTGGCAAACTATTAGTTCAGTGCTTCCCAGAAGGATTTTTGGGGGAGGCTTTGTCTATTATAAGAATATCTTTGGGACAGTCAAATTTACTTTCTTTAGACCTCAGTTTCCTAATCCTTAAAATGAGGAAATTAGATAGTTTATTCCCAAAGTCCTTTTCAACTCTATAATTCTCCTATTAAAGATCAGCCCCCCAGAGTTTAACTGCCATGTCATTTCAAAATGCTTATTCAAGCCCAGCCAGCATTGCTCAGTGGTTGAGCATCAACCTATTAACCACAAGGTCACAGTTTGATTCCTAGTCAGGGCACATGCCTGGGCTGCGGGCTCCATCCTCAGTGTGGGGCGTATAGGAGGCAGCTGATCAATGATTCTCTCTTATCACTGATGTTTCTCTCTCTTCCTATCTGAAATAAAAAAATATGTATTTTAAAATGCTATCCAAGGTTCACTTTTATTAAGCATCTCCCCTCATATCATCTTCCTTATTCTCAATTATGTTTTAGTTAATGCACTAATACAATCAATACCTTTTCTTAAATTACTCTCCTGAGAGTAACATACTTAAGAGATTTAGATTATAAACCTAGGCATAATTTTTTATTTTGTATATCCACTGAACTGCTCAAGTCAAAAAACCCTCTGCCTAATTTTCCATATCCAACCAATGAGCCAGTACATGCTGCCTCTGTGGAATCTATCCATTCCTTTCCATGCCACCACTACCACCATCTTTCCCCCGGGTTCCATGTCTCCTAACTGGCCTGACTTCCTTCCATTTTTGCCTGAACCTTTTGCCCCAAATTACTTCGACTACAGAGCAATCCTTATAAAATATGAACAAATCAGAATATGGCACTCTACTGACTACAAGAATTCTATGTGGTCTGGTCTCTACCAACCCCCTCCACTCATCTCATATTCCACTTGTCCACACTGCTCCAACTACACCACCTTATTTTCTGGTTTTCAAATGTTCCAAGCTCTTTCTTGCCTGCGCCTTTGTACTTGCTATTCCACCTGTCTGCATAGTGTTTATGCGGCTGGCTGGTTCAATCCTTTTGCCCTCATATCTGCTCAATTGTCACCTCCTCAGAATCTCTGATCACCCTTTCCATAGCAGTGCCTCACAAGTCACTTCCTTACTCTTTATCGTATCACCATGTTTGTGTTTTTCACTGCATTAACCCACTGTGAAAGTACCTTTATTTAAATTACCTTTTTACTGTCAGTTTCTTTGCAATGTAATTTACACTCCTATGGGCAGAGACCCTGCTTATATCCACTGTTAGAGCTCATAAAGCCAGCCACATAGTAGATGCTCAATGAATAAATGTGGTGTAATGCATGAGTGAATGAATGCAGCTAGCATTTAGTATTTCAAAATAGCTATAAATAATTCTTATGAGTTACTTCAAGAATCAGGCATTTAGGACATACTAAATACTCAATAAATATTTGTTCAAAGGAAAGAGGGATGGAGGAATGGAGGGAAGGAAGGAGCAATCTGCTGTAACTCACCACACCAAGAAAAAGATTTGGAGAGGAGTGGCAACAGCGGCACAGTGGTAAAGGGTATTGGGTTTTGGTATTGGACCTTGGTTTGAATTCAGTCTCTGACCACTTCCTGGCACATTATTTAACCTAAGTTTCAGTTTCCTCAATAAAAAATGAGAGCAATGAGTTTACTCTGTAGGGCTGTGCTTTACTGCAGTACATGGCACATTGATCAGCTGTCTAAAAGTAGAGCAACATCCTAAAACCTTTCTCAGTTCAGGCACCATGGTTAGAGTTATAGGATGCTTTTCCTTTAAGAAACAGAAGTACATCACTCTACAACTTTCCTAAGAATTAGCTCAAGAGGAATAGGGCTTCAGTTCCAAAGCCCATCTTGACACCACTGCACTGACCTGACTCGACAAGGGTCAAAGTTTCTTCTTACCTGAAGAGTTTTCCCTGAAGGTCTTCTATACCAGTCATGGCAATAGTTCCTCCCTGCCAGCAGATGAAGATAATATAATTGAGTGTTTAATGGTACTCTAAAAAGGACACTGCTGGCTCGCACTCCTTAGCAGACTCTCCCAATTAACCAAGCAACTCTGAGGAACAGTCTGTTAGGCAGAGAAGACCTTCAAGGAGCCAGATGCTACTGGCAAACAAGTTTATCTTATCCAAAAGTACTCATCAAAGCAACCAAGAGCCTCCTCTATCTATTCCCAAACTTCTATCATCCAAAGACCACCCTAAAAGTAACCTCTGTGCCAGTCCACACATCTGGGAAGTGCAAACACAGTGAGGCATGTGCCATGTGTGTTACTGTGCTCATCTTTCACTCCATTAAATGAACTCTCTTTCCCCACTTCTTCCACTATCTCTCCAGCTCTCTTGAAATCTCAGCCAGGCCAATGTTTCCAAAACATGCCTGATGACAAGAATCACCCAGGATAAAAAAGAATATTTACTGATATTCACAATATAACATAAAGGAATCAAGGAGTATGATTTTTAGTTTTAAAAAGGAGGGTGA
>NW_005354058.1:100443-101435 GCF_000412655.1 Myotis brandtii | reverse complement strand
GGAGGAAGACAGGTATCCCAAAATGTAAATAGTGAGATCTCTGAGAAGTATGATTATATGATTTTTTTTTCCTTACTATGTTTTTTAAAGATAACAAATTCAGTTTCTCATTTTAGATGCAGAAGTTAAGACACAAATAGGTTAAGAGAGGACTTAACCCACGGCTAAAGTGCAGGCTTTAAAACAGAACAGCCCTAGCCGGTTTGGCTCAGTGGACAGAGTGTTGGCCTGCGGACCAAAGGGTCCTGGATTCGATTCCAGACAAGGGCGCATACTTTGGTTGCAGGCTTCTCCCCAGCCCAGCTCTGGTCGGGCGCATACAGGAGGCAACCAATCGATGTGTTTCTCTCATATCAATGTTTCCTCCCTCTTTCCCTCCCTCTAAAAATCAATGGGAAATGTCCTTGGGTGAGGATTAACACACACACACACACACACACACAAACCAAACCAAACCAAACTAAAAAAAGCTTCTATGGTGCCCAACAATTATTTTAGTAACATACAAACCTACTAAGGTGAACAATATGCGGAGAGAGATAAAAAAGACATGCTCCCTGCCCTTAAAAATATGAATCTGGTAGAGAGGATCACTTATTATACACACACACACACACACGCACGCCCGCACGCACGCACGCACGCACACACACACACACACACACACACACACTCTCTCTCTCTCTCTCTCTCTCTCTCTCTCTATCTAGAGGCCCGGTGCATGAAATTCGTGCACAGGTAGGGTCCCTAGGCCTGGCCAGCGATCAGGGCGATCAGGGCAATCAGGACAATCAGGGCCTTCTGGCTGCCAGCCTGAGCCTTCCTTCACTCTGTGCCACCACCTGGTGGTCAGCGCATGTCATAGCAAGCGATAGAACTCCAGATCTCCTGGTCGAACTCTGGAGGGAACATTTTGTATATTAGGCTTTTATATATATAGACTAGAGACCCGGTGCACAAAAATTTGTGCAGTCGGGGGGGGGGGGGGGGGG
>NW_005354058.1:88035-99748 GCF_000412655.1 Myotis brandtii | reverse complement strand
GGGAGGCATATTACCCTTTTACTATATAGAATAGAGGCCTGGTGCACGGGTGGGGGCCGGCTGGTTTGCCCTGAAGGGTGTCCTGGATCAGGGTGGGGGTCCCCACTGGGGTGCCTGGCCAGTCTAGGTGAGGGGCTGAGGGCCGTTTTCAGGCTGGCGGGTGACTGAAGCTCCCAACCGCTCCTTTTTTTCTTTTTCTTTTTTTTATTCTGGGCCAGCTTTAGCTCTGAGGCCTCGGCTGCTGAAAGCAGGTTTCTGGCCTTTGTTTACCTTCTGTATTTGATACAATGTTGTGGTCCGGCTGGCTGAAGCACGGCTGACTAAAGCAGGTTTCTGGGGTTTTGTTTAGCTTCTATATTTGCAACATAGTTGCTTAGAGTCGCAGCTGAGAGGCCGGCAAGTCAGGTGGGGAACGTTGGAGTCCGCCGTCACTGGAGCAAGCAAGCCTCCCTGTTCACTTCAGTGCATGGCTGCCAGCCGCCATTTTGGCTGGCAGTTAATTTGCATATCGCCCTGATTAGCTGATGGGAAGGGTAGCAGATGTACGGCTAATTACCATGTTTCTCTTTTATTAGATAGGATTACCACATTCCACAAGTAACTCCCTGAAGGTTATAAATTGACTTGCTCAACTACCTGTACAAAGACTGATAAACTTGACACTTTGAAGAACTGGTACCTTCTCCCACAGGAGGTCCCCACTGACCCCAGTCCTGCTTATATCCCAGATTGCTTCCTCCAGGATCCATCAGGATGCCATTTGCTATTCCTTGGTCCCCTCCCCACAACATCATGTGGCTTTCCTTTTCATCACACCAACATTTATACTGATATATTCTGTGACAGGCAACACCCAATCAACTTCTTCAAACTGGCCTGTATTACCTCTACCCAAGATCACTAACAATTTATCCAATGTCAAAACCTTTCTCTTTTAGCTTCTACTGCTGTGGATTACTTGACAATATCCTCTGTGAGCTTATCTCTAAAAGGCAATAATCACTTACTTGACGTCCTTACTACAGTAGTTCCTCTTTATCTGCTATTTCACTTTCCATGGTTTCAGTGACCCGCTATTAACCATGGTCCAAAAATATTCTATGGAAAATTCCAGAAACAATTCATAAATTTTAAATTGTGCACAGTTTTGAGAAGTACAATAAAATCTTGCCCCATCCTACCCAGGGTGTGAAGCAGTCTGCTATCCAGTGTATCCGCTCTGTACATGCTACCCAAATGCTGGTCACTTAGGAGTAAGGTAGGTTATCAGATCTACTGCCATTATATTGCAGTGTTTGTATTCAAGTTACCCTATTTTACTTAATAATGGGCCAAAATGCAAGAGACCCTGGCAATTTGGCTATGCCAAAGACCAGCCATAAATGTTATTATAAGTATCTGTATAGTAAAAACATTGTATATGTATGGTTTGATATAACCCGTGGCTACGGGCATCTACTGTGTGTGTGTGTGTTTGTGTGTGTGTGTATGTGTCTTAGAATATATCCCTTTCAAAGAAAAGGGGGAGACTACTGAACATTACTTCATCCTTGTAAACTTTAAGGCAAAAATGAAAGGTAGTAATACTAATTTCCATAATTACCTCTTCAATCTTTCCTGAACAACCTGATCAGACCTACGCACATAGAAGGAAGATAGTGGTATTAGATACTTTGATTTACAGAGTTGTTAGTTAAGTATCAAAGTTCCTGTTGCTTATATAAAGGTTTGATATTCAGGAAAGCCAATCATTCCCAGATGCTCAGATTCTTAAGTGTTGTCCTAACTATTTCAGAACAGAATTAAGTCCAATACTTGAACTCACAGTGACCTTTATAGAAGACTATACTTTTTGGGGCAGAAATTATAATGACAAACCAACCACTTCCTTCAAAAAATGAGTATCCAGTCATAAATGACCAATCAAACCTTGTTATTATTGAGGAGGTAGGAGTCCTATTTCAGTACCAAATCTACTCAGAAATTTAAGGTTCTTGCCCTCTTCTCATTCCAGGAGTTCTTCCAATTTCAAACACAACAACTCAATTTACCTTCATAAACACCTCCATATCATGAAATTTTCAAATCTATTGAGAATTTTCAAAAAACATCAAACAAAAAATTTTTGCCCAAAAATAGTGAACCAGAAATTTATATGATCTCTACCTGCTTGAGGGTAGAAATTATGGCCAAGCTCTGGAATACCAAAGAATAGCAGAGAAAGAAGACAGCTTTACAACCACTAAACAAGCTGGCCATGCATTGCTAGGGTTAAAGAACACTCCAGGCAAGTGACAAAATAAATCAAGTTACCTCAGAGCAAGATTTTGCTTGTTTGGAAACTACGCTTCCGTTATTCTCAGAAGACTTGCGTTTCACAGCTCCAGTTCTTGTAATATTACCTAAAATATTTAAAAATAATTAAGTTGGCTTCCCTATTTCCTTTAACATGAGGATAAAGGGGAAAGACAGGAAGAAAAAGAAAGATTTTAACCAAACAATATTATCTTACCACATGTCACAAAGTTATCATGTACAACTTCAACATGAATCAGTGATGGATCGACAATTTTCAGTGCTGGAATCTTAAAAATAAATAAAACAAAGATAATGGAAAATTAGAAAATGCTCTGGAACATAGCAGAAATTAGCTCTTTTAACATAATAGGAGCTTCTTACAAATAATTTCCTTTAAGATAATTGTGACATTTCTCTTTCTACTCTAATATTTTAACATAATAAAGGTGTTTAGCTCCTTTAAGATATCATAATTCCTTTTTATAATTACCTTCCCCTGTCATATTACATGCAATTGTCATCATCTTTACCTCCTCACAGTTGACTTGAAGAGTTTTGGATGCTGAGTTTCCATTTATAACGGTTGCGGAAAACCACTGAGTTGATGGGTCCAAGCTATAAATTTTTACTTCGGAACCAACTAAGTTTTTGTCACCTTAAAAAAAAATAAAAATTTTAGAGCAATTTGGATTATCTTTCAACAGCACCATCATCCAAGATAATCTTTTCTGAAATCATTTATAAATGTAATAGACAAAAGTAAACATTAACAGATATTTCATAAACAAGAGAAGAAAGACATTTCCGCAAAGCTGGAGAAAATTTAAAACTTTTTATTTTAAAGCTCCATTCTCCTATTGATTTATCTTAGAGTGGCAATATATTTACTTCAGCATTTGTATCAGATCAAATAGTATCAGAAAACTCATTGAGCTCTAACTCACTGTCCTAGAAAGAGTCCTTAGAAGATCCAAACATTCAGGAACCCCAACAGAACTGCTAAGTCTGATAAAAAGACTTTGTGCCTGGTCAGCGTGGCTCAGTAGTTGAGTGTTGAACTATGAACCAGGAGGTCTCGGTTTGATTCCCAGTCAGGTCACATGCCTGGGTAGCAGGTTTGGTCCCCAGTGTGGGGTGTGCAGGAGGCAGCCAATCAATGATTCACTCTCATCACTGATGTTTCTTTCTCTCTCCCTCTTCCTTCTTCTCTGAAATCAATAAAAAATGTATATTTAAAAAAGACTTTAATTGTAAAACTGACCAAGAAACTCAATAACAGTAAATGGGAAGCTCAGGATTACCAAATTAATGTTTCCTCAATTTTATAAGACTGGAATTCCAAACATATCAAATTCCATGTCTAAATATAGCTGAACTTTTAAGATATCTAGCTTACTTCTATAGTTTTCACATAATCCCTGAACGGTCCAAATTTCAGAGGCTTTAGAATATATTATAGAATACAAAGTCCTTCAATCATCTAGTTGCATGGGAGAAAGCAGCAAAGGAATTTCTAAAAAATTAGAAACTGCAATGAAAGGAGGAGTGAAAAGGGCTAAAACATAGCTTTTCTTGGAAGCTAATCATTGATCAACTCATGAACTATCCACATACCTTGTAAAAGATGGCTTTCATCCAAATGTTTCACAATCAAAGCTTGAAACTCTTTACTGACATCATGGTTGTCCATAAGGGAAAGTCGAAGACGGTTTACATCCTGAGAAATGGAGGATCATTACATTTTAAGGTAACAAACAAAAAGAGTTATTGAAATTCCATTGGATATTTTAATCAGAGAGGTTAAAGTAGTATCAATTAGCCATTTGATGGCACCAATGAACCAGACAGGTCATAACAGGAAACCAAATGAGCACAAGACTAAGGCAGACTGAAGGGAAGTCACCCCAAGATAAGAGCAAGACAAATACTAAGAGTGGCTTAAAGCATAATTTTAAATAAGACATAACTTTGGTTATGGGAAACATAATAAGCAAACAAATGAACAGGTGAATGCATGTCCAAAACACCAGGGTAAAAGACATAGAAACAGAGATCCATACTGTCAGCTCACTGACATTGCTGTTTTTAACAAATCATTTCACACAGAATCATTTAACCTAACTAGAATTCCAAATGCATTCTTCAATAGTAAAGGGGTGGAGGGTGATGATGACAAAATTTGAATGAACAGCCTAAATCTTCAGTGAGCCAGTTTTGAAACACTAAATTCTTGGCAGTGGTTCCATTTTGGGCACTATTCCAGTCTTCTGGCTTTGTGCATACACTCAGTTATGATAAATGTATACAGAAACTGTCTTTAGGAATAAGCTGCCAACCCAAACTATATTGCACAGAAGCCCTTCCAATACCAGGTTGTCATGCTTTTCTGCCACTGTGAAATGGCTAAAAATAAGTTATATTAGAAAAGATAACTAGTCTTTTAGAGGCCATTCTGGGGAAATGCAAGTAATATTAGACTTAACCTAGAGTCTTCATAAGAGCTCAACATTAATTACCAGAATGTGTCATCTGTGAGGGTTTTTTTCCCCTCGTGCTACTGCAATTTCAAAAAATCTAAATGTGTTCCTACTACTATGAGACAAAACAGCACAGTAATGGGGAAAACCACAAAAGGCTCTTAAGTAAGTTAAAATAATTCTACTCGGCTTAGGAGAGTTTTAGGCTCATCAAAAGTGCCAGAGAGTTGACCTGGACACTTTGTCTTTTTTCTTAACCACAGATAACTGAGCCAAATTCAATCCAAAAGGCAGACCTTGAGTTTCAATACCAACTTTTACATCGACTAAATGATTTTCGGACTCTCTGTGCATTACTTAGACAAGCATCGTACTGTGGTAATCACATCCCCCAACCTAGAGTTTCACACAGTAGAAGCCTGATGTGACCATATCCATAAGGGAATGCCCCGAAGCACCAAACTTTGACGACTGTTGTCATCAATAAAAGTCAAGAGCACGTCAGTCTCTCTCAATTGTTATACAAAACAGCATTCACACTGATGGCCACAGTGCATCTCCCTGAGAACAAATAAACTTCCTAGCAAGATTTTTCTTTTTCAATCTCAATAGACAAAATTATGAGTTCTATTTAACCGAAAAGCTTGAACACCTGCAAGATATAAAACAGAACTGTCCTGGAGAAAAAAATGCTAACAAGTAAAATATACTCTATCACTACGTAAAGCAAGATATATCCACAGTCCCTCCTATATGTTCCTCAGTCCTTAAGAGCAAGTCATTCTTTCTTTTAAGGCAGGAAAAATATCAAGATGCCTTATCTAATATATGAAGGTAACTGGCACCTGAAGTTAAATAAAAGCATCTCCCCCTGTTCCACTTACTTAAACATTATAAAATAAGTAAGTGAACCAACCTGTTTTCACTCACTTCTAAGATGTGGAAGTAAAAGTGAGACGAGTAGAGGAAAAAGCCAGTGTTCTGGGTTTTCCAATTCAGGGCCAGCAATGGCAATACCTATTGGCCCTAGATTGCCTTTAAGCAAAATAAACAGGATGAATTGTTCTACAAGTCACTGAATAGAAGCAAGTAAAGGGGATTATTAAGCTTTCTAAATGACATCTAAAAGATGAATGTTATTATAAGACCAACATTATTCCCAAGGTAATGATTTGTGGAGATAAATTAATCTGTGTGTTCTTCCCCTCCTAACAATTTTGTAATAAAGAAAACAATCCCCTATGAAGAAGATACAGGAGCCTAAATATTGTGAAGAAAAAGGTGGGAATTTTACAAGCTAATTGGAAAGAACACACACACTCATACTCAGTTCTCATTATTCGTGGTAGTTATGTTCTATTAAGTCACCACAAACACTGAATTAGTGAACACTGAACCACTGCTCCTAGAGGAAAGATAGGGTTAGGTTCTTTCAAGCCTCTGGTCACAACATTTTCATCAACTGATCAATATATAACCTTGTTTTATGTGTGTTTCTGTTGTAAGATACATTATTTAGCATATATTACTGCATTATTAGCCTTGAACTCAAGACCAATAGCTTATTTAACACATGTATCTTCTCTCTAAGACAAATCACAACCTTCCTGTATTTAGGAACACTAGACGAAACATCAGCACTTTTTTTTTTTTTTTTTTAATTCTCACCTGAGGATATGTTTCTTGACTTCAGACAAAGAAAGGAAGGGACAGAGATAAAAAATAACATCTAGGTCAGAGAGAAATATCAGGATCAAACCTGCAACCCTTTGGTGTACAGGATGGTGCTCCAACCAACTGACCCACTGACCAGGGCCAGCACTACTTTTGAGGGCCATTTTAAACAGGGAAATCATCAACAAAAAGCACCAAAATTCAGCACAAAGTATGTCTCGAAAATAGACTTTTTTACAAGAGATGAAACAAGAAGGCAGAATGCCACCTTATTTGACCTCAGCTGGGAACATGTGTCAAACAACTCAAATTTTTTGTCACTCTGGACATGTCTGTGAAAGCACCAAAGCATTGATTTTGGGGTTAGAAATATATTTTAGCAAGTAGGCAAATTCACAAATACAGAATCCATAGCTAATGAGGGCTAACATTTATGTGTATATATGTGTATATAGATATATGTACACATAGAATGATAGTCAATCTTTTAAAAATTATTGTCCTAATGCCTAGGTGTTTACACACACACACACACACACACCATTAATTGTAGTACCTTTGTCCTTCCAATTTCATACAGTCGGCACTAACCCAATGACTAACACTGAGGGATAATGCCTAACAATTATCTGTTGATGGGATGGGTTCTTTTCTCTGTTAAGATACTGAATTAGCCTTAGCCAGTTTGGCTGTGTATTTAGAGCGTCAGCTGGCGGACCAAAGGGTCTCAGGATTGATTCCCGGTCAAGGGCACATTACCTCAGTTGCAGGCTCGATTCCCAGCCCCAGTTGGGGCATGTACAGAAGGCAACCAATCAATGTGTCTCTCTCACATCAATATTTCTCTCTCTTTTTCTCTGTCCTCCCCCGCATCCCTTTCACTCTCTATAAAAAAAAAAAAAATCAATGGAAAAAAATATCCTCGTTTAGGATTAACAACAATATAAAAGATACCTGAATTAGAGCAATCAACATCAGTATTTTAGTTCTCATGTTAAAGGACAATTTTATAAATTCTGTTTTTAGCATTTAATAATGTTTCTGTGTTATACCTGTATAGGCTTCAAAAGGTCTTTAGAAAGAAATACTCTCTGTTGATCTCCTAGAAAGCGAATAGAAGTTATGGATCCCAAACCAGCTTTGTCCAACAGAGATTTGTACACCTAAAACAAAACAAAAGAAAACATTTTGGCATCATAACTGCTGTCAGCATAATTCTGGAAATGGGGAATGGTAATATTGCACACATGCAGGAAGAGAGAAAGCCATTACATTTTTTATTCACTGCAAGTATCTCGTTAACAACTATTTATGCAACCACAACAAGAGCACACAATTTTTATTCAATCAATAATTTAAACCACATACACATTCAGGAGTTATTAACATACAAGTCTGGGCCCAGAGACACATGGCTTCCCCAAATTTTATGCAAACAATTATGTGTGCATATATTTTCCTAGAGAGACAGGACCATATTTTTAGCAAATTCTTAATAGTTGGGAGAAAAAAAAATACAAAAAGCAAGAGCAAAATACAACTTTAACCAAAACCCTGCATCTCTCAAAAAATCTCTAAAAGCTGTTCTGACTCATGGGCAAACCTTCAATTTGCCAGCACAGCACACAAGGCCCTTCACAATCTAGTCAGCCTTTCAGTCATCTTCCGAGCCTTCCACCTACCCAAATCTGCCCCTTCCACCTCATGCCCCAGCTCATGTCTCATAAAACCTCAAATGGCCTCTCCAAACATAGTGATAACTCTTTTCCTCTAACTTAATGATGTGGAAATGACACAATCATATCCTGACTGTATCTTTAGAGCCAGAGAATATTATGACCCAGGGGGAAACTTAGAGGCCATGAGATCAAGACTGGAAACCCTTCCAGGAGCCAGGCAACAGCCATTATTCAGTTCTAGCCAACGGTTGTGATAAAGAACTGCCACAAGGCTCAAGTTTTGCCATATCTTATAGTTTTTTTCAAAAGAAACGGGAAATCTAGATTTTTAAGTGAACATTCCATATTCTTTTTTTAAAAAATATGTTTTTATTGATTTTTAGAGAGAGAGGAAGGGAGACAGAGAAATAGAAACATCAATGAGAAACATCATCAATTGGCTGCCTCCTGCATACCCCATACTGGGGATCGAGCCTGCAACCTGGCATGTGCCCTGACCAAGAATTGAACCAGTGACCTCCTGGTTCACAGGTCAAGGGTCAACCACTACACTCCACATTCTGAAAAGCAGGTAACTAATTTAAATTTTCTTAAAACACTGTGAGGGTCAAATCAAACAGATCTGTATGTCTGAGTATGTCTACTAGTTCCCGACCTTTGACCTTTGACATTCCCCACATTACTTCCATCCCTAGTTTTCAAGTGAAGAAAATAAGGCCCAAGAAGTTAAGGGCCCAGAGCTCCTAGCAGGACTAACAAAAGATCCAGGGTGCTCTTATGACTCATCTACATGACATATCTTATCTATATTATTATTTTCCAGAGGGCTGAATATAGGTATCACATATATATTTTTCTTGTTTCACTCATAATGGATGAAATGCCCTTTTCTCGTTGAGTTCAATAAGCCCAAGTTTTTACTCACTATTGCAGGCCACTGTACAATTCGTTCAGAAATTTCAGGACACTTTCGTTCCGCCAAAACCAAGTTATGCTCTACTAAAAATGCTCTCCTCAGAAGGCCATAGACTTCTATCCATCTTCTCTTCCTCCAAGATTCCCCATCAAACTCCACACACACCTAGACAAACAGAATGGGGAAAAAGTAGATTTGATTAACAAAAATAAACAGAAAAAATGCTCAAGTTGAATTATACCCTTTTTATTCTACTCAAATATCTGAATGTACTGTTCCCCTTTCCTGCTCTTACTTTTCTTCACACAATAAACTATCCAGACATGGATCAAGCTCTGGCTCCCAAACCACTTTGGGAAGCAGAAATCAAGGGCTTTGAGGGCCAGTCCCTGCCCCCAAAGTTAGCTCTCAGAAGCCCACAAAGCACAGAACCCCCATGTAGAAGGTTCTTACAAATGTTAATTAGACATCAGAGTTTAGAATTAAAGACAAATTTAAAAGAAGTACTAATTGCTTAGCACTGTAACTCTATGTTGACATTGTTTGTGAGCTTGAGATGACTCCCCATGACCACAATCCACCACTTGCTTTTGAATTCCCCTGGTATCAGTGGGATTTAGCACAAGGCCTAATACATGGCACAGCCTCAGAAATCCCTTTCAATTGAATAAGCTGGGAAATTTACCCTAGCATCTAAGACTACTTTGCTAAATAGACAAACAAGTAATTGATAAATGACCCCAGAGTTTTTTCCAGGACTACCTCTAGCTTCTTATATGAAAGTTAAACTACAATGGAAATACCATTTTCCAAGTAATTGTGAAAATTTCTGCCTCAGACCTGCAAAATATGTTTTAACCCTAAAGCTAAAATAAAACCCTTACAATTTGTATATTCTAAGACATAAAAAAAAATTCACTCCAAAAGTGGTCTCTCACCCAGAAATAGAAACATTCACAAAACCTTTAATTTGATATAAATATATCAAAACACCCTAACTTACTTATTAACCCATTATGAACACGCTACCCCTTAATTTATTCTAAACTTTTTAATGGGTTGGGGATTTTTTGTATTTTAATTTATATACAATAGACTTCCTCAATATTTGGTGTAATAGTCACTATTTCTATTTGACTTCAAATTCTTCCTCTTACTAAAAAGGCCTTTCATTTTTTTATTTCAAGTAATTAGTTAATAATTCTATAGCACTGTTCATAATTTCAGACAGTATCTCCCTTTTTAACCTTTAACTTAAAAAAAGTTTAGATAACTTCCATTTATCTGTCAGAACCAAATTAAAAAGTCCTTTTCTCAAAGAAGTCCAAGAGAGGCTTCCTTACTAACTGTACTCAAAACACTGTACTTTTCCTTCCCAGCACTTACCCACATTTTGAATTATTGATTTGTGGTTACCTGATTGACATGTTATAAATTCTAATAGGTCAAAGTCTGTGTCAGCTTTTACTTACCACTGTGTTTCACTGGTATCAGTCCCAAGTCACTACTCAAAGACTTGCTGAATAAATTTCTCTCTGAATTAGGCTCTTACCTTCTGTTCTCTCACCCATTTAGAAGGGAGGAAGTTCCTAACTGACATACTGTTAGTCCCTATCCCAAACCTTCCCCAGTTTTATGGTTATCAATGAAATTGAAGACCTACCACAAACCCCAGCCCCCCAACAACAAAATGTGCATCCCTAATTTCCCAAGCAACTTCCCCCAAGAAGCTGCCTGTCTTCTTCATATGGCAGGCTTTTAACTTTGTAGTTATTAGAGAATAAGTGCAAATATGTAAATACTATTATGTGACAAGGCTCCATGGGCTCTCTCTTTGGTTCTATGTATTCCATCCATCACTATAACCAACCAAATGATCCTTTCACAGAGGTGGTCAAAGACTGCCCATCTTCCTTTATTTCTATTTTCCTAGCCACAGAATTCAGGTCCTCTGATATCTCCTCTTCTGACCCATATCACATCAACCTCAAACCCAAGCTAGCTTTGGATGACAGTTTTCCCATCACAGTGGAACAAATTTCAGAAACAGAGAGCTCTGGTTTGCATCCAGCTATATTCAAGTTTTCTTAGAATGAATTTAGGAGCATAAAATAAAATATATAGGATTACAAAGGAAACCAATTAACCTACACCCCAGGTTAAGAACCCTTGCTTAGAGCCGATTTTTGTGTATGACCTGCTGCTCTCCCATACTGACGGCAGTATTGGAATAAATGCTCATATGATTTAAACAAACAAACCTTGCTTAAATCAAAGCTCTCTGAGTCATGTTTTGCTAGTTTAAAAATGAAAGTACTAACACCTACTCTTCACTGCATTGCTAGGTAGATTTTAAAGACAATTTATATAAAGTATCTGGCAAGGAGGCGAGGTAGTTTGAAGACCCCTGTATAATTCAAATCTTAATTTATCTTAATTAATCTTAACTCCTTCAGTTAGGAATGGAGGAGAGAGGATCTTCAATATCATTATCTAACATATAACCCAAAATTTAGACAGGGTCTCTCTTTACATCCTAATTTTTAAATGATTTGAAAATAAAATTTAGTTCCTTAAAAATAATTTAGTTTATGACTTTGGGAGTATTAGGTTGCATTGGTCAAAAATTCACATTAACTCTGGTTTGAAAAAAAGATGACTTAAAATAT
>NW_005354058.1:84032-88010 GCF_000412655.1 Myotis brandtii | reverse complement strand
GTGGGGGGGGAGTGTGGTTACAGTGGGAGTGGAAAGGACATCTGTAATACTTTCAACAATAAAGATAAGTAAATATATATGTGTGTGTATTTGTGTATAAATGTGTGTATTTACATACATATAAAATGAACCCAACAGATTGTGAGTTTTCTTCAACATTCCTTCAAAAGTTTCCTATTAAAACCACGTAGATCTTTTATTTGTGTCTGAAGATTGAGTTATATACATAAATGTATATAACTAAAACATGTTATATATATGTACGTGTGTGTGTGTGTGTGTGTGTGTATATATATATATATATGTCACCCCTCCTCCAAAACGTCTCTTCTGCATAAATTTAAATGAAATGACATACCAGTAAGAATTCAAATCCAGGGGGAACTAAAGTGACTTGATCAAGCTCCTACAAGCTGACAGATGTAACTAGTTTTCGTTCCAAATTGTGTTCTTTCCTCCATGTTCCCTTGGTGTATCTACAAAAATGTTATTTATGCTGTCTGACTCTAAAGGCCAAAAAGAGGTCTATTAATTATAATTATAATTCTTAACCTATCATTTCCAATATTGTCACTGCTTCATTAGATTATTTCTCTAAACTGCTTTTCCATGTAGAGATAATAATTTTATGATTCCTTCATTTACTCATTCAAATATTTTGACAAACACTACATGCCAAGCAGTGTTCTAGGTACTAAGGATATAAAGGCCAGTACAGTGGGGCCTTGACTTACGAGTGTCCCGACTAACGAGTTTTTCGAGATACGAGCCGTCTCTCGACCGATTTTTTGCTTTGAGTTACGAGCTAAAATTCGGGTTACGAGCCAGCTTCAGATACCCCACCACTAGTTGGTGCAGCGAACGTCACAGTGAACGCCACAACATCAGCCCAGCATCACGTGTCTCACTCGTTCACTTTATGATTTGACATACGAGTAATTTGAGTTACGAGCTCAGTCACGGAACGAATTAAACTCGTAAGTCAAGGCCCCACTGTAAAATAAAGTGTTCTAACTTCACTCTACCTGAATATTAAAATCTAGTGTTTAAGATCTGGAGACAAACTTGGGCAAGTTATTTAACTTCTTTAAGAATCAATTTCTAACACTAAAATAATGTGATTTTACCATCTAGAATACTTGTGAGGGTTAAACAAAGTAGTATTTGCCATATAATAAGCATTTAAAGTTATTGCTTCTTCATCTGAACTTATTTGTAATGAACTAGTTAAATTGTATCGAGTAAGTGACTTTGTTACAAAGTCTCTCTCAAGGTAAAACAATGTTACTAAGCCTTGACCACAATAATATCCTAACTAACCAAGCAAATCAGTCTGGTTCTCAACCTTCCTAATGCCGCGACCCTTTAATACAGTTCCTCATGTTGTGGTGATCCCCAATTTCATTGTTACAAATTGAACATAATTAAAGCATAGTGATTAATCACAAAAACAATATGAAATTATATATGTGTTTTCCGATGGTCTTAGGTGACCCCTGTGAAAGGATCGTTCGACCCCCAAAGGGGTTGCGACCCACAGGTTGAGAATCGCTGGTCTAGACAAACCTGTACTTCTACTAATATTAAAAAGTTGGGCCAGTGCTTGAATTTCATTCATTCATATTCATTTCATGCCCCAGTCCCACCCCAAAATGAAATATCCCGAAACCCAGGTGTAAGTAAGGATGGTCAGTGACTTAGTTTAATTCCTGCCTACATCACATCAAGCACAATTCGGCTCTATTGTTTTAAAATTCTATGTTTTAAAACTTGGCTCTAAACTTACGCCAATTATTTCATCTTCTATCAACTAAGGAAGGTAGCAATAAGTCCTAATTAGCATAAAGACATCAAGTAGATTTGTATCTTACATGAGACTCAGTATCTTACATGAGACTCAGTTGTGAGGTCTGCAAGTAAAGCAAAAATCCAATATAAGTCAAAATTGTTCTTGAATTAAAATTCCCTGCAGTCTCCAGTTCAGGCACCTTAGTTCAATGGAAAAGACACACAGCATAACCTAGATTCAAATCCTCCTCCCTCCATCACTTAGTAACTCATTATGAAAGTCTAGACAAGACTTCTTTTCCTAATTCTATTTCCTCATTCTGAAAATGAAGATATCACCACCACCTCAAAGGTTGGAAGTTAGGGAGATGTGCAGATTTAAAAGTATACTCATAAAGGACCCTCCTAGATTGCCTTCCCAACCCAACAGGTACTCAGTCACCCAAACACCTAGTCTCTCATCATCTTCAGAAAGAACTAAAAACTATGAAGTTTAAATAAAATGTGTCCATTCAAATCACAGAAAAACAAATGCACAAGAGAAAGTTTAATTTGGCAGGTGAAGTAAACCACAACAACTATGACTGAAATCTAGTACACAAAGCCCGTTTTATGGAGAAATACTATTAGCTTAAAGCCAACAGGGTGACCATCTCTGCACCTCACTACATTATTTCTGTAACATCAAAACCTGGTTTGCTAGGAGTGAAACAGAGGAGAAAATCAGGGATTATGATAATTAAGGGGGTGAACTCAGAAGGCAAAACTTCCTGGTTTAGAACACAGGCTGTCAACTCCTAGATACGTGACCTTAGGCAAGATACTTAATCTCCCCCAGCCCCAGAATTTCTACCTGTAAAATGGAGCAATATCAGTACCTACCTCCAAAGAATGGCTGTAAGGGCTAAATAAAATCATGGCTATGAAGTGCTCAGCATGATTCCTGGCACGTGGTTAAATGCTCACTGGCCACTCCTCCTTTTCAACATGAGACAAGGCTCACTACATAAACTTTAAAAATATATAACCACACACCCTTTTCCCACAACCCTTTGCAAGTAATTCAGGTTTGGGCATGCATGGTCACCTTGAGAGTATTCAAATGAACGGTTTCAGAAACCAAAACATAGCCAACTGTCAATGCTAAAACTCGCTTCCCTTGTCTGAGCGGTTTCAAGAACCGGCAGAGATAATGAAATACCCATTACCCAAGTTTGGAAATACTTTCTGTTCTGACAGTGCTTCTTCTTCCTTCACATTATCATCACGTCGCAGCCTTTGTTAGGGACCCCTTTTCAGTTATTTTTGCACAAAGGAGTCTTTGTTGGTACAAAGTAGTCACACCAATACTTCTATTAGGAAGTACAATCAGAATGCATCGCTTTTTGAAAAGATCTAACTGATAACGGTCCTGAGTGTTGTTCTGATGAAAAACCCCTGGCCGCACTTGTTGTCATTTATCTCGCTCCCCCTAACCACCAAGGTGGAATATTTCTAAACCATTCCCTCCAGCACACCACGTCAGGGGCAGCTAGCTCCACCCACCCCTCCATATATGGTCTCTCCCACACGCCCCCGCAGGCTAATCAGCACCACCAGGAACCCGCTCCTCCCCGGATCCACCAAAAAAGGACAGATACCCACCCTCATCTGCATAATAGAACCAAGCTCCTTCCCCCTCCCCCCACACACACACAGACACTCACACTTTTCATTTCTAACAGGACTAAAAAGTTTAAGGAGTTGGGTGAAGACATGAAGAGGAACGAACAAACAAACAAAAACCCACTGAAAGCACCTCCAAACACTAGCTTTAAATTCTTGATTCCAAACGTCACCCACTAGCCCAGCTTCAGACTAACTACCACCACCACTCCCCCTCGGGAGACATACTCACCCCGAATGGGGCACAGCGCTGGCAACGCCGAAACGTGTCTAGACAACCCTAAAGCCCATGTTTAGACACCAGCAACTGGAGGCGAAACACACCTCGGCTCCACACAACCATTTCAAAACTTTCCAGACCTCGTTTTTTCTGCACCTCCCGGGGCCAACTTTCTGATTGATCTCCCTTCCCACAAAGGGGCAGCGAGCCGGGTGCTGGCCGCGTCGGGACGCAGACCGCCGGGGCCCAGCTTTACCTTCAGGTCCTTCTTGGTGACGTCCGTGTGGGAGACGGCGCGGATGGTC
>NW_005354058.1:77548-83377 GCF_000412655.1 Myotis brandtii | reverse complement strand
GCCGAGGCCCCGGCCCCCTCACCCCGCCTCCCTGAGTCACCCGCGGCGGCCGCTGTTTCCAACCAGCCAGCCGACTCCGGCTCTGACTTGGTTCAAGAGCTCTCACAAGACACGCACTGCCTCCCCGGCCCGCCCCCTCGGAGCCGCTGCCGCCGCTGATTGGCTCAGCCCGCGGAGCTGAGCGAGGCTCGTGGGGACAGAGCCGATCGCTATTGGCCCGTGTGGCCGGGGCGGGGCTAGTGAAAAAAACAATTCCTTGGCTGCCTCCTCCCTCTGCCCTCCCCCTTCCGACTCCCGGACGACCCCCATTAGGTTAAAGTACACACAACGTAAGCGAGATCCCTCCGCCACAGCCATTCTTCTCAGTGGTTGCCTCACGGAACGCAAAAAAGTCCAGCGAAATCGGTTATCAACTTTAGGGCCCAGAGAGGAACATTGCAGTGGTGCACAGAAAAGACCGAATGGCGGACCCGGGCTATAAGCGCCTATTGTATGTGCTCCTCAAGTGCACAGGCTGTCGACCAAAGGTGGGCTTTCTACTTGGCGGAGGAATCTCACAGGAAAGGGGTGAAGGCGGTGCAGAGCCCGTGGGGGAGGAAAGAGACGGAACGTGCGGTTTCAGGCGTACTCAACTGGAGGGTGGAGCGACAGTGCTCTGGGGGCTCCTGCGCAGGCGCCTCGCGCAGCGGAGGCCGGAGCTGGGCGAAATGGCCGCCGGAGGCGCAGGCGCACGTGGTGCGGATCGTGGAATGTCTAGAGTCCGCCATTTTGAAAGAAAAATGAAGAAAGGCCTGGAGTCCCTGGGAAATGACCTTCCTTAAATCTAGAGCAAAGGAGGCCATTCAGTACCATGCAGAATGGGATTTTTTTTTTAATGTAAAGGAAGAATGGAAAGATATCCTGAGATTTATAAATTGAAAGACTAGATTAAGACCGTAAATTATGAAGAGGCTGTGACTTTGAAGGACAGAGGAGGTGAGACGTGATTGTGTGATTTGGAAGTTGAGTTTTTTGGTTGAATGAAGAAGAAATAAAATGAAGGACGTGAAGATCTCTTCCTTTATAAAGGCTGGTACTTGACATGGCATCCCATTTAATCCTTAAACTAATGAGTGAAGAATTTATGAAGTGTGAAAACTGAGAGAAAAATTTCAGAAGTGTACTCGAGATTATAGATGCAAGTTAACTCCAGGTATTGCTTTTAAACGTATAAGTTCAGAATGGTTTATATTAGTTTTTTTAACGAAAAACAAACACTGAAGAATTAAATTGGATTTATAATTTGCAGACCATTCGAAAGGAAGGTAGGGAGCAAAGACAACCTATCCAGTCCAACACAAGTAGAAAAATGGAAACAAGAAAAGGAAAATAGAAGTATGGTAAATAGAAGAAAATAAAATTAGAGGAGTAAGTCCAAACATCATTTACAATAAATATAAATTGGTTAATTTTACTTATAAGTTAAAAGACAATGGATTTTTTAAAAATCAGCTACAAATTAACTCCAAGCAAACTCCAACAGCACAAAAAACTTGAAAATTTTGGGCTAAAATATTTTCTAATCAAATGGTAATGGAAGGAAAGCAATACAGTGGGGCCTTGACTTACGAGTGTCCCAACTAACGAGTTTTTTGAGATATGAGCTGTCTCGGCCGATTTTTTGCTTTGAGTTGCGAGCTAAAATTCGGGTTACGAGCCAGCTTCAGATACCCCACCGCTAGTTGGTGCAGCAAACGTCACAGTGAACGCCACAACATCAGCCCAGCATCACGTGTCTTACTCGTTCACTTTTTGATTTGACATACGAGTAATTTGAGTTACGAGCTCCTTCACTGAACGAATTAAACTCGTAAGTCAAGGCCCCACTGTATAGTGATACTAACATAATTGAAAACAAAAGCATCAAAAGAGAAAATAATTTGTGTTAAGAAAGGAAAAAGTCCATGAAGATAACTCTTGAACTATTGGGACCCTGAAAACATAGCCTAGCCTAAGCTAAGGCTAAACGATTACAACTATGAGGAAATTTTGACAATATGTAGTCAGAGTAGAAAATATAAATATATATATCCCAGAAATAGGCACATCAGATAGATTTTTAAAATAAAGAGTATGGAGACCTTAGATTATATAATTATTCATTTGAAAAAAAGTCACTAGGGACAAGTTCTACCAAACTTCACAGAACATATAATTCCTATATTATATTCATGGTTTCAGAATTTAGGAAAGTTGTGAAGAGATCCAATGCATTTTATGAAACTTGCAAAACTCTGTTACCAAATCTGAACTAGGAAAATACAAAAAAGGACAACTATATTTCAATGACTCTTAGGAATTAAGATGGCAAATTCTTATATAAAATATCAGCAAATTAAACTTAGCAGTATATTTTTAAAACAATCACCATGATTAATTAGGATTATCATATGAATACAGGGATACTTCCAGATTAGAAAATTACTCTAATTTACCACAACAGCTTAAAATAGAAAAATATTAACATTTAGTAGAAGCTATTGAGCATTGAGCTACCGAGGAAATGTGCCCTCAACCAGAAACAAACTTGGGACTCTTTAGTCCGAGGGCCAACCCTCAATCCACTGAGCCAAACTAGCTAAGGCCATATGTTACTTTTGAAATTTAAAGTTAATATTAAAAGCCTATGAATGAAATAAACTACACTAACACTCAAGAACATTCAAAACAATTTATTATAACTAATACAAGAGCCAAGAAAGTGGTACAATAAAAGATCAACAAAGTCAAAAGAATTCCTATCCCATAACTTCAATTAGAGCACCTAATAGTTAAATTTTAAAAATATGGAAGCACAATAGAAAAAAGGAACCATTTATGATCATAAAACTACAGAAACTACCTAAGGAAAAAAAACCATAAAATAAAATGTATATGAAAAATACTATAAGACTTTACTGACAGGCATAAAACAAAATTTTAAAATTCTGCCTCCTTATAAAAGATATAATTTCTTTTCAAATTAAACTACAATTCCAATGAGTGAAAAAAATCAAAATATAAGTATATAAATAGTTAAGAGAATACAGGATCATGTATATATAAAAATAAGTTTATGATTAACACACCATTTGAATAAATAAGCTATTCAATATATACTATGCGGTGTATTGGTTATCTATTAGGGAAAAAATAACAAAGTCAGATCCCTACATCAACATTCACAATAGTAAGTTATGGGTGGATCAAAGAACTAAATATAAAATATCTGGTAAAATATTTTAAGTTTCCTTTCCCCTGTCCTTCCTCTTTTGCTTTCCTTCCTCTTCCTGAGCATTTCAGTCCTACAGCCATTAGGATTACAGAGCAAAATAGGTTTTCATCAGGAGATGCTGCCTGGCATGGAATGTTTGAGCTCAAAAAAGGAGTAGTAGCCTGGCATGGAGAGTCAGAGTCCAAGTGGGGTGAGAAGAATAGGCACACAGAAGGTCAACCCAGCACTGGATATCTAGAGCCCAAGTGAGGTAAGAAGGGCATCTGTGAATGGCGACGGCATACTGTGGTATGGTAGAGATGGACCAGAGTGAAGACACTGCCCACATGGGAGGTGTGGGAGGAAGCCTGGCATGGGGCATATGAGGTTGAGGAGTGTGAGGAGAATATTCATGCAGGGACCAGCAGAGGACACTGAAAAGACCAAGATAGATCTTAGAAGGAGAATTAGGAGAGAGGTGCATCCTAGAAACAAAGACCAAGATAGATCTTAGAAGGAGAATTAGGAGAGAGGTGCATCCTAGAAACAAAGCAGGAGAGAATTTCAATTTGGAGAACCATACAGAGAGGTCAAAGGATAC
The DNA here is from genome assembly GCF_000412655.1 of Myotis brandtii. Classification (NCBI taxonomy): domain Eukaryota; kingdom Metazoa; phylum Chordata; class Mammalia; order Chiroptera; family Vespertilionidae; genus Myotis; species Myotis brandtii. The sequence goes on along the minus strand of NW_005354058.1, from coordinate 79,544 downwards.
ACTGAGGTCAAGGCAGATAGAGGACTGAGCAGCAAGATATTGACTCTTCCAACAAATATATGTTAGCCTGGAGGTATTACCAGAACTCATTTCTACTGGATAGTAAAAACTGTTATCCAAGCTCCCCCATGTACATTCCAGTCAAAATCCTGCCACTAACTGCGTTTCCTTTTATCCCATGGGACCTTGGAAGTTTCCAAAGTCTTTAAGAAAGTTAGCAACTAGAAATTTGGAATAATTTTGGACCTTTGATTCCTCAACTGCAAAACAATTCAAATACAATATTTTCTGTCTAAATCTGCTTCCCTTAAATAGCACAAAATGGTGTTTGGTGTGAAAACTTAAATGTCTTATGCTATTTCTGTTAATGCTGTGCACCTGTGACAATGAAGCAAGCAGAGCACCGGCTTCTTGCTTCTTTTTCTTTATACACTTTTTCTGTTGAAAGTAGTTAACGTCCAGAGAAAAGCACAGATCTTAAGTGAACAGTTTCATCAGTTTTATAAGAACATACATCCCCAAAATCCACATCCATAAAAAGACAGAACAGGGCCTTAGCCGGTTTGTCTCAGTGGATAGAGCGTCAGTCCATGGACTGAAGGGTCCCGGGTTTGATTCTGGTCAAGGGCACGTACCTCCGTTGCAGACTTGATCCCTGCCCCTGGTCAGGGCAACCAATCAATGTGATTCTCGCTCATGGATGTTTCTCTCTCTGTGTCTCTCCCCCACCCCTCCACTCTCTCTAAAAATCAACGGAAAAACAACCGCAGGTGAGGACAAACAAAAAAAGATATAGAACAGGGGTCAGCCATAGCCCACAGGCCAAATCTGGCCCAGCACCTAATTCTCTACAGACTATGAAGGATGGTTTTTACATTTTTTAATGTTTGAAAAGAAACCCAGAAGAATAATATTTTGTGACTATAAAAATTATACAAAATTCAAATTTCAGTGCCTATAAATAAAATTAGAACACAGCTACACCCATTTGTTTATGTTTTATCTCTGGATAATTTCATATTACAATGGTAAAGTTGAGTAATTATAACAGGGATAGTATGTCCCTCAAAGCCTAAAATATTTACTCTCCATCCCCTTACAGAAAAGGTTTGCCAAACCCTGATAGAGAACCTTCCATCATGCCTGAATGTTCCTGCTTCTTTCTAGTCAATACCATTGCCCACAGCAATCTTTTTGTCCATTTCTATCACCATAAATTGGCCTTGTCTATTCTTGCATTTTATTTAAACAACATAATACAGGTTTTACTCTTTTGTATTTAGTTTCCTTTACTCAGCATGTTTTCAAGATTATATCATTAAGATGTTTATTCCCTTTCATTGCTAGGTAGTATTCTATTGCCTAAATGTACCATAGTTTGTATATCCACACTCTGTTGATGGATACCTGAACTGTTTTTCAGTTCTTGACTATTATGAATAATATAATTATGAATATATTTGAATTTGTCTACTATCTTAGTGTTTGTTTGTCTTATCTGTTCTGTCTTTTAAATATATTTTATTGATTTTTTACAGAGAGGAAGGGAGAGGGATAGAGAGTTAGAAACATTGATGAGAGAGAAACATTGATCAGCTGCCTCCTGCACACACCCCACTGGGGATGTGCCCGCAACCAAGGTACATGTCCTTGACCAGAATCGAACCTGGGACCCTTGAGTCCGCAGGCTGACACTCTATCCACTGAGCCAAACCAGTTAGGGCTGTTCTGTCTTTATATTTTTAACACTTTAACTCTTTTGCTAGTTTTCATTCCTTTCTATAAAGCCAGATTTCTATACAATTTAATTTCCCTTCAGCTTATTGAACTTTTAAAAGTGGATTAACAATTTACTCAGTAATTAGATGGCATAAACACCAATAAAAATAATAACCTGATAATGCTAAATGAGCAATTCTACCCATTGATAACACTAAGCCAAGACTTTGATATTTGTATTACAGTTGTAATACAAATAAATGATACAAATATATAT
>NW_005354058.1:71710-77489 GCF_000412655.1 Myotis brandtii | reverse complement strand
TATATATATATATATATATATGGCTAATATGCAAAATGTCCCCTTGGGAGTTGGACTGGGAGACTGGGAGTTCGATTGCTTGCTATGACATGTGCCCTGATCGCCAGCCAGGCCTAGGGACCCTACCCGTGCACGAATTTCATGCACTGGGCCTCTAGTACAAGAATAAACTCTGTTTCACATACAAGTGTAAACCTACTTTTGCCAACCCCTATATATTCCACTCATATGCACTACATGTGTCATGTATGTGATTTGATCAACAAAAAGAAAATGTGTACACAATGTCAAGCTGCTTTCTTTTTTGTTTTTAAGAGCAGCTCAATGATTTGGGGAGGTAATTATACAATACAGAGAAAAATAGGGGAAAAATATAAAATGGCACCTAGCACCAATGTCAGGACTCATCTCATGCTTTTAACTAAGGATATCATTAATTTTTGTGTTATTTACTTTGCTTTAGACTCACGCAGCGGTGCTCAACCTTCCTAATGCTGCGACCCTTTAATACAGTTCCTCATGTTGTGGTGACCCCCAACCATAAAATTATTTTCGTTGCTACTTCATAACTGCAATTTTGCTACTGTTATGAGTCGTAATGTAAATATCTGATATGCAGGATATATTTTCAGGGGTCACGACCCACAAGTTGAGAACCACTGCGAGCATACATTAAGCCATCAATTTAACTTGAGATATATGCACAATACACATACAATTGTATGAAAAAGAACACTTTTCATAAGTAACATTACATTTTTAAATATTGGAAACTGAATATCAGATGCTGATTTCTACTTTGACTTAATGGAACCAGAGAAGAGCATTCAACTAGTGATAGTTATACTGATGATAAAGTTCTTAAATACATATGTGTTCCTCTCTCTTTGTGCTTACTCAGGCTACACAATGTCCTGAGAGGATTCATTATGAGAAAAATGTCAATCACAGCTGTAAGACCTTACTGTGGAAGAAATGAATGAGAAAGCAAATTGGAAGGCAAGACTTCATCTTTGTTTTTAAGTGAGTGATCTTAATTTTTCTTATTAAAAAGTTCAATTCTGTTTATTATAAATTTATCTAAACCATTAATTTTCACAGCTTTCCAGTAGAGTTCAGCATGTCTTTTATACCAATTAATTTCTTTTAGTAAATCTTGTAATCAGGTCTGCTGGGGATAAATTCTTTCTGTTTTCACCTGTATAAAGTCTCAGTTTTACCTTCACTTTTAAAGGATACTTTTGCTACATATAGAATTATAGATTGGCAGGGATTTTTTCCCTTTACCTTTAAAGATGCTAGCACATTATCTTTTGGTCTCTATTATTCCTGGTAATAAGTCAGACATTATCTTTATCATTGTTCTCCTATATGTAATGTATCTTAGTACTTCTTTGAAAATATTTTCTTTACCTTTAGTAGTTAGCAATTTGACTCTGCCCAGGTGTGATTTTCTTTGTGGTCGGCAAACCACGGCTTGCAAGCCACATGCAGCTCTTTGGTCCCTTGAGTGTGGCTCTTCCACAAAATACCACGTGTGGGTGCGCATGTACAGTGTGATTGAAACTTCGTGGCCCATGTGCAGAAGTCGGTTTTCGGAAAGGAGATAGACGAAACAAGTATACAAGACAAGTGTGGATGGGAGAGTTGAAAGGGGTCGACCTCAGCCAATGTACCTCAATCAGATTGAGGACGTTTTTAGCAAAGGCCAGCTTAGGAGTACCCTAATTAAGTTAATAACAATATACTTACCTATATAGTTTAAGTTTAAAAAATTTGGCTCTCAAAAGAAATTTCAATCGTTGTACTGTTGACATTGGGCTCTGTTGACTAATGAGTTTGCCGACCACTGGGTTAACCTATTGTAGGATTATTGAGCTTCTTAGGTCTGTAGGCTAATGTCATTAATTTTAGAAAACTTCTCAGCTATTATCTGTTCAAATGTTTTCTGCTCCATTTAATCTATCTTCTCCTTATGGGACTCCATTCACACATGTATGAAACTGTTCATTATTATTCTACAAAACTCAGATACTTTGTCCTTTTTTATTTTTACTCATTTTCCTATTTTTATTTTGGTTATGGTAATTTCTAATGACTTGTCTGATGCTTTTGTCTGACCTGCCCTTTAAAATAATTCTTTGTCTCATCTATCATGTTTATAATTTCTAGCATTGGCTCCTTTTTATAGTTTTATTCTCTACAGGGAAATTTCTTGTCTGTTAACATATGTTGTCCACTTTTTCCATGAAATATTTTACATATTTATTTTAAATTATGGAGTTTGATTATGTTAATAAATGGTACAGTTCTGTGTCTTGTTCTACCGCCTGCTTTCTCTCTCTCTCTTTTAATGTTTTTATTGATTTCAGAGACAGGCAGGGAGAGGGAGAGAGAGATAGAAACATCAATGATGAGAGAATCACTGACCAGCTGCCTCCTGCATGCCCCCTACTGGGGATTGAGCCCAAACCGAGGCATGTGCCCTGACCGGAAATTGAACCGGTGACATCCTGGTTCACAGGTAGATACTCAACCATTGAGCCACACTGGCTGGGCATGCCTGCTTTTTCTCTTGACAATGGATTTAATTTTCTTGCTTTAAAAAAATCTGTTTTTCTAAACTTGATTTTATTTATTTTCAATCTTTATTTCCTTTCTTCTGCTAGCTTTGGATTTAGTTTGTTCCCCTTTCCTTGTTTCTTAAGGTATATAGTTAAGTTATTAATTTGAGATCTTTTCTTTTTCTCTGAGCACTGTTTTGGCTGCATCCTGTAAATTTTGGTATGTTGTGTTTTGTTTACATTTGTTTCAAGATTATTTTCTAATTTCTCCTGTGATTTCTCCTTTGATCCATTGATTATCTGAGTGTTGTTTAATTTACTCGTACACTTTGTGAATTGTCCCATTCTCCTTCTGTTAATGATTTATAATTTTATTCTATTGTGATCAACCAAGATACTTGGTATGGTTTCAATCTTTTAAAATATATTGAGACTTGTTTTGTGGCTGCTGCTGATCTAGGGGATGGGGGATGGTAGGTGAGTAAGTCAAAATGCCACAATGCTCTATTACAAAAATTTAACAGCCTTTTCAGTTAGCATTCCCCAGCTTATTATAAATTTTTATTATGTTTTGAAGTTCTGTAAAAGTTGATTCAGTTTTTGCCAACTTAATCATTTGAAGGAGGAACAGAGTTTTAAACTTCCCAACTCTGCCATTTTTCAGTCTTTTGTGATGCTTTTATTTTAATGCATTTTACTTTTATATTTGTCATAAAACCAAAAAATACATTTTTATTATTTTGGTTTAAAGTCAATTATCTAGTAAAAAAGATTAAGATGATAAGAAAGAAGTCTTATATGTTTACTCAAGTAGTTACCATTTCTGGGGGTTTCAGTTCCTTGTTTCCATCCGGTATCACTTTCTTTCTTCTGCCTATAGGGATTCCTTTAGTGTGAGTATGCTGGTGAATTTAAGCAATTTGACTATAATGTGTCTTAAGATAGTTTTCTTCTTGTTCTTATTCTAGAAATTGTTGAGTTTCTTGAATCTGCAGGTTTATAATTTCAAATAACTTGAAAAAACTTTAGCTATTACCTCAAATATATATATTTTACTTTTTATTGGTTTTATTTTAGAGAGAGAAACATCAATGTGTAAAAGATCAGTTGTCTCCCACATGAATACTAACCTGAGATGGAACCTGGGTATGTGCCCTGACCAGGATTCAAACCCATGACCTTTCAGTGTATGGGACGATGCTCCAACCAGCTAAGCTACCCCGACCGAGCTACTTCAAATATTTTTGTGTTTTCTTCTATCTTCTCTCATTCTGATACTCTAATTGCACATGTACTAGGCTACCTGATGTTTAGTTCTCTGAAGCTCTGTTACATTTTTTTCCCTTCTTTTTATTCTCTGTGTGTTTTATTTTGGATAATTTTTATTGCTTTGTCTTTAAGTTTAATAATTTTTGTCTACATTGTCTAATCTACTGCTAATCTCTTCCATGATATTTTTCACTTTAGACATTGTTTCTTATATCTCCAGAAGTTTAATTTATTTTTGTATATTTTCCATGTCTCTCCTTCACATCTTCCTGCCTTTGTCTACCTTCCCGATCATATGGATATATTGATAATAACTGTTTTAATGTCCTTGTCTTCTAATTCTATCATCTATGAAATGTCTGGGTCTGTTTCAATTAATTGGTTTTTCTCCTTTCTATGGGTAGTATGTCTGGCAGTTTGTTTGTTTTTAATCAGATGCCTGAAATTATGATTTTGCTGTGCTGGGTGTGGGTATTTTTATATTCCTACTAGAGGCCCGGTGCATGAATTCTTGTATGGGTGGGGTCCCTCCTGGCTGATCAGGGCCATCTCGCCCAGTCCCGATTAGGGCCGATCAGCACTGGCCAGCTTGGGGAGGGACCACGGGAGGTTGGCTGGCCGGGGAGGTTGGCTGTGGGAGTGCACTGACCACCAGGGGGCAGATCCTGTGTTGAGCATCTGCCCCTGGTGGTCAGTGCGTGTCATAGCTACCAGCTGCCGTCCGGTTGTCACTTAGGCTGTTATATATATAGATAAATACTGGTGAACTTTGTTATGAAAAGCAATTACTTAACAACAGTTTTATTCTTTTGAGTCTCACTTGTGAACTTTGTTAAGTAGAAACAAGCAGCGCTTATACAAGGCTAAATTTTACCACACTATTGAAGCAATCAATCTCAGGCTTATTTTGCCTTCTGAGGACTCTACCCAATGCCCCATGCATTCTATTTTTCCTGATACAACCATGGACTATTCCTGGCTCTCTGTGAGTGCTGGTGATTGTGTTCCTTGCAGATAGTTATTTTCCTAGCTTTGGGTAATTTGCGTACTCATATGTGCTAATCAGAATTTAGCCAAACACTCAAGATGGACCTTTTACATTTATCCAGAACTTTTTCTTTGTGTATCTCTTTACCCTCTGGTACTCTGCCTTGTGATCTCTAGCTTCCATGACCTCCCAGTCTCCCAACTCTATCTGTTCAACTCAGGGAGACCTCCAGGCTCTGCCTGGGTTCCTGCTCTCTGTACTATAACCTGAAAACTCTCAAGAAAGTAAGCTAGGAGAGAAACCAAGAGGGCAGCATAGGTAAACACCTGAAATTGCTGCCTCGCACAACTACTTCAAAAATACAACTAAAAGACAAAACGGACATCATCCAGAACCACAGGAAGGCTGGCTGAGTGGAAATTCTACAACTAGAAGGAAAGAGAAAAGCACACTGAGACTCAGAGGAGGTGCGGAAGTAAAGTGCAGAGCTTCGGAGGCACACGTGGAAAGGGCTAGCAACTGAGGACACCGTTGTCTTTTTCAATCGGGAGGGAGTCTCAAGCTCCCGACTGCTCTGAACTCCAGTTCCAGGTGAGTCTCTGGGGACCCAGACTCATACAGGGAGAAACTGGACTGTCTGGCATTGGTCGGAACTCGAGGGCGGCTTGCTCTCAGAGGTACTTGCAGTGATTACTGGGACACTGAGAAGCCGGGCCTCTTAGGGTAGGACTGAGGAGCAGCCATAGCTGCTTGCTCCACCCTGTTGATTCCCTGAGACCCCACCCCACCCAACTGTGCACAGAGGCTTTTGCATATGAATGGCCTGGCCCTTTGCAATCTAAAATTACCTAACAAACTGCAGCTGGGTCAGAGAGACCCAGAACATCCAAAAGAAGGCCCAAGGCCCCACAGCAGCTTGCATTGCTTCACAGCTGGGCCTCATCTGGGCACCTCCAAA
>NW_005354058.1:64421-71056 GCF_000412655.1 Myotis brandtii | reverse complement strand
GAGCCTCTGGGACAACTTCAAGCGAACCCACATCCGAATTATGGGGGTGCCAGAAGATGAGAGAGAGCAAGATATTGAAAACCTATTTGAAGAAATAATGACAGAAAACTTCCCCTACCTGGTGAAAGAAATAGACTTACAAGTCCAGGAAGCGCAGAGAACCCCAAACAAAAGGAATCCAAAGAGGACCACACCAAGACACATCATAATTAAAATGCCAAGAGCAAAAGACAAAGAGAGAATCTTAAAAGCAGCAAGAGAAAAAAAGTCAGTTACCTATAAGGGAGTACCCATACGACTGTCAGCTGATTTCTCAACAGAAACTTTGCAGGCCAGAAGGGAGTGGCAAGAAATATTCAAAGTGATGAATAGCAAGAACCTACAACCAAGATTACTTTATCCAGCAAAGCTATCATTCAGAATTGAAGGTCAGATAAAGAGCTTCACAGATAAGGAAAAGCTAAAGGAGTTCATCACCACCAAACCAGTATTATATGAAATGCTGAAAGGTATCCTTTAAGAAGAGGAAGAAGAAGAAAAAGGTAAAGATACAAATTATGAACAACAAATACACATCTATCAACAAGTGAATCTAAAAATCAAGTGAATAAATAATCTGATGAACAGAAAAAAAAAAGAAAGAAAGAAAGCTAGGGGCTAGGCTGGAGTGGCTCAGTTGGTTAAGTGTTGTCCTGTGCATTGAATGGTTGCCAGTTTGATTCCTGGTCAGGACACATACCTGGGCTTCAGGTCCTATCCTCCCTGGTCCAGGTGGGTATGGAGGGCAACTGATTGATGTTTCTCTTCCCCTTCCCCTTCCCCTTCTTCTTCTCTCCCCCTCTACACACCTCCCCCCCAACCCCCCACTATTCCTCTCAGAAAGCATGTCCTTGGGTTAAGATAAAACCCCAGTAAGGGGTGTGCAGGAGGCAGCCGATCAATGATTCTCTCTCATTATTGATGTTTCTATCTCTCTCTCCCTCTCCCTTCCTCTCTGAAATCAACAAAAATATATTTTTAAAAAAGAAAGAAAAGAAAAAGAAACTATGAAAGTAAGCTGGGACAATTGTAGGGCTCATGTTTCCCCTCTCTGGGTGACCTAGCCCTGTACCACCTAATGTTATATGTCTACGACACATTGTTTCATATATTTTGTCTGCTTTAAAATTTGTTTCAGGCAGCGGGTAAGTCTGGTCCCTAATACTCCATCTTTCCAGAAGCAGAATTTCACCAAAGGTACAATTCAGATCAGTAGAGGAAAAGATGAATTATTCAATAAATGATATCAGCTCATGTATTAATCAGGGTTCTAATTTGCAATTATAGAATCTGATTAAGATAGTTTTAACAGAAATGTATTAATCAATATTAAGTAGATTAAGATTTCTAGAAGGGTCAGAGTTAGGCTTTGAGATTAAGCATTTAGAAACTAAATCAGCCTGTCCAATCACTCCAAAAATGATGGCACCATTCTGGTGCTGGTACCACTCTTTAAGTTATAGATGTGCATAGCTGCTGCTGGCTTCTCCACATGTCTCTGCTGTGCCGCATCAACCTCTTCAGGAACTACATTTGGACAGGATCTGTCTTTTCAGGATGCTTTTTTCCAAATCAAGACCTCACTTGTTAGAGGGCTTGCCTGGTTGATGAAGCCACAAGATAAGGGAGGAATTGAGTTTTGGCTCATAGCTTGAGGAGGCAGGGTACACAGCATGAGAATATTACCCAAATAGAGAAATGAGATTCAAATGACACTAGGTTGCCACAAATAAGATAAATTTTCCCACTGCAAAAACTGGACAGTTATCTGAAAAAGAATAAAATTGAATTCCTACTTCCCACCTCACACCAGGTCAAAGACTTAATCAGGAAAAAATAAAACTGTAAAGGTACTAAAAGAAAACTAAGAACAGTTTTAAAATACTTCCCTTTTTTGCATCTCTGTCTTCTAATCAAGTATCTAACAGCTTACAGATTCTAAAATAAACAACATTAAAACAGGCAGGGGGTAAGTCTGGTCCCTTATACTCCATCTTTCAAGAAACAGAATTTCACCAAATAAAATGCTAATAACCTGTAAAGTAAACATAATTCCAACTCATTGGCTCTGCCTTGGGTGTAGGCTATACTAGTTGGAACTATCTGGAGGTGTTTCAGAGTCTACAAAGCTTTCCCATTTATATGACAAAATATCCACAACTAATCAGCTGTGCTTCTGGGTCCTACCCCCTAAGGCAGTGGTTCTCAACCTTCCTAATGCCATGACCCTTTAATACAGTTCCTCATGTTGTGGTGACCCCCAATTTCATTGTTACAAATTGAATATAATTAAAGCATAGTGATTAATCACAAAACAGTATGTAATTATATGTGTGTTTTCCGATGGTCTTAGGCAACCCCTGTGAAAGGGTCGTTCGACCCCCAAAGGGGTCGCGACCCACAGGTTGAGAACCGCTGCCCTAAGGTCTCTACTGTTGTCTTTAGGTATATCTCCTAAGAGCCCCTTTCACCTCTAAAGGGGTGACAGTGTTGCTGGAGGTTCTTACGGTAATTGCATTGATGGAACCACAGACACAGGAGAGTACAGTGGAAAGGAAAAGGTCTTTGACCATGAGCTCTGATTAGTGCCTGGTTCCATCACTTACTGAATGATTGGGCACTTCCTGGGGCACATAATCTTTATGGGGCTCAGTTTCCTCACAGATGATATGGCTTCAGTAATACCTACAACACAGGTTGTTCATGAGGGCAAGATAAAATAATGTATAATATATATAATTATATATTTCATGAAATCCAAATATTCAAATATATGTTATTTCATGAAATAAGAGATGTTTAGTTATGCATACTATCTCACCATAGCATTTATAAAATTCATTTAAAAATTTAAAAATTAATTAAAATATTTAATATCCTTTGAAAATGAGGAAAATTATTCTAATACATCAAGAAAACATGGTTTGCATTGTGGAATATAAAATATGTATATAGCTATTATGTTTTTAACTATCCAGGGACTCATAGTCAAATTGGTGAAACCAGGAGATAAAATTGAGATTGAGTGAGCAGTTTTCACCATCAGTGATGTTTTAGAGTTTGATAGTCTTTAGAACTCAATTTCATTTGCCTAAAATGAGAGAGGCATTCCCCCTTGTTTCTTATCACAAAGCTCCGCTAAATTAAAACTAGTTTTATCCATTCCATATTAGAGGAAGCATGACTTTCATCTTTGCAGTCCTGGTTTAACAAGAGCAATAGTAATACCTAAACTTGGAAAATTTAGAAAATATCATGAAAAAATGAACTATTCCATAGACCAGTGGTCGGCAAACGGCGTCTTGCAAGCCACATGCAGCTCTTTGGCCCCTTGAGTGTGGCTCTTCCACAAAATACCACATGCAGGCGCACACATACAGTGCGATTGAAACTTCGTGGCCCATGCGCAGAAGTCGGTTTTCGGCCTGGGTGAGTCTAATTTGAAGAAGTGGCGTTAGAAGAAGTGGGGGGTGTCGGTTGGTCGGGCGACGGGAGACACAGCACAGGCGGGCCGCCGGATACACAGCGCGGGGGAGGCGCGCGCGATTCATGCACGAGTTGAGTGAGCCAGTCAGTCAGCAGTCTCATGTGCAGTGGTTAGTGCTAGTTGCGTCTGCAAAGTACAGTGCGATTGAAACTTTGTGGCCCATGCGCAGAAGTCGGTTTTCGGAAAGGAGAGGGACAAAACAAGTATATAAGACGAGTGTGGATGGGGGAGTTGGAAGGGGTCGGCCTCAGTGAACGTACCTCCATCAGATTGAGGACGTTTTTAGCAAAGGCCAGCTTAGGAGTACCCTAATTAAGTTAATAACAATGTACCTACCTATATAGTTTAAGTTTAAAAAATTTGGCTCTCAAAAGAAATTTCAATCGTTGTATTGTTGATATTTGGCTCTGTTGACTAATGAGTTTGCCGACCACTGCCATAGACCATTTTGAATAATTTTTTCTGTCAGAAAATTTATTGCGAACATCTCCTCATCTCCAAAAAAACTCAAGCATACTTATTGGCTTAGTTATTTGACTTCGCTAACTTGGCTGTTAGGACCAATAATAAGAGATTTAAGAACATAGTTGCCATGATGTGGCTCTAGAAAAGTGAAGTCCCTTCACTGATTCACTTACCTGCCATGTGGCACTCTGAAAACCATTGTTCATACCACTACATGCCTATTAGAATGGCCAAAATCCAAGTCTCTGACACCAATGCTGGCAAATATATGGAACAACAGGAACTCTCTTCCATTTCTGGTGGGAATGCAAAATGGTGCATCCACTTTGGAAGACAGTTTGGCAATTTCTTATGAAATTAAATATACACTTACCATGGGATCCAGCAATTGTGCTCCTAGGTATTTATTTTCCAGAGGGAAGAATGTATGTCCACACGAAAACCTGCACACAGATGTTTACAGCAGTTTTATTCATAATTGCCAAAACTTGAAAGTAATGAAAATGCCTTTCAGTAGATGAATGAATAAATAAACTGGTAAATAAATAAACAAACAAACTGGTATATTCAGACAATGGAATAATATTCAGTGCTTAAAAAGGAATGAGCTGCCATGAAAAGACATGGAGGAACCTTAAATGCATATTACTAAGTGAAAGATGCCAATCTGTGTGGTTCCATCTGTGTGATATTCTGGAACAGGCAAAACTATGGAGTCAGTAAAAAGAAGAGTAGTAGCCAAGGGTTGTGGGAAAGAGGGGTGGGGGCAGGGAAAGAGATGAATGAACAGAGCACAGAGGTTTTTACTCACTATGATACTATAATGATCCTATAACATGTCATCATACAATATCATATACATTGTGCATCTAATGTACAACTCTCAGATTGAGTTGTAATTTAAACTATGGACTTTGGATGATAGTGACTCATCTGTGTGGATTCCTCAATTGTAACAAATGTATCACTCTGATGGGGATGTTGCTAAAGGGGGAGGCTGTGAAACTCTGGGGCAGAGGGTATAAGGGAAATAAGTCTCTGTACCTTCCTCTCAATTTTGCTGTGAACCTAAAAGTGATCTAAAATAAATAAAGTCTTAAACAATACTTTTCACATAACCCCACCAGAGTGGTCCTCCTGAAGTGGCTGTAGCAAAATCTTTCAGTGACCAGAAAGAACAACCAAAAAAAGGCATTTGAGGTTCTTCATGCTTCCCTTCACTTGCTACATTCATATACTTTACAAAGTTATCCACCTGGTATTTCCAGTACCTACCTGGCACTGTACCTACCTATTACAATATTATTGGCTATATTCTCCATGCTGTACTTTATATCCCTATGAATATTGTGTACTACCAATTTGCACTTCACCTTTTTCACCCAGCCCCTCAACCCCCTCTCCTCTGGCAACCATTTTTCAGTTCTCTGTATCTGGAGCTTACATGCTCATAGAGAGACGGTGGAAAATAAGTTAGTAAATTATGCAGAATCTCAAAAGATGATAAGTGCTCTGGAGAAAAAGAAAGCTAGAATAGGATCCCGAGTAAGAAGGTGATACCTGGACAAAGACCTGAGGATGTGAGGGAACAAGCCATGTGGGTAACTGGGGAGCGGTCAGCAAGCACCGTAGGGAGGAGTGTGCCTGCCGAGTCCCGTGAAGGCCAGAGAGGCTGCAGAGGGTGAGTGAGGAGGAATGAGGCCGGCGGGTAGCAGAAGGCCAGCGCCGGTCCTTGCAGGCCCTGTGAGCATGTTGGGTTTTCATCTAAGTGTAATGCGAAGCCACTAGAAGGTGTTTAGACAAGAGGAAGATGGTCTGACATATGTTTGTCCAAGATCCTCCTCGGAGCAAGAGCAGAAATTGGGGTCCCAGTTAGGAGGCTGTTGCAGTGATTCAGGTGAGCAATGGAGGTGGCAGTGGAGGCGGAGCTAGGCAGTCGGATTATAGATATATTTTGAAGGCTTTGCTGATGGATTGGATGTGAGGTGTGAGAGAAAGGGAAGAGTCAGGGATGCAACTCTGCTGATATAACCCCCCCATTTCACACAGGGACCTTACTCAAAGATGCTCTTCATGACTGACTTGCCCTACGTGGCTGTGCTCCACAAAGTCTATTCCACGAGATCTGAGCCTGACAGTGCCAATTGCGGCATCTTCCAGTCACTGAGCCGTGCTTTGTACCCTCTTAGCATGACCCCCAAGAAGCACGTGCTTTCGGTGCTTACGTGCTACAGCTATTTTGAAATACATAACTGGTTCTTTTATTCTCCCTGTTCTCCTTCCTTTATATCAGCCCCCACTCCCACACTGTTGAACTCAGAGTAACATACTCCAATTATCTCTTGAGCTTGCCATCTGCTGCCAGGATCCTGACAGATAAAATTATGTTCCTTAATAAAAAAGAAAGAAGGAAGGAAGGAAGGGAGGAAAGGAGGAAGGAAGGGAGGGAGAGAAGAAGAGGGAGGGAGGAAGAGAGGGAGAAAGAGGTACAGGTATAATTGTCACCTGTCCAATTTGGTACTAGTACCAATTGGTGAAATTATAAGTATCCAGAGGAAATAATCTCTTTTTAAAATTCTCTTGCATTTTTTTCTTTATTAAGTTATTAAAGATGTGTCCTTATACCCCCCATTAACCCCCACCC
>NW_005354058.1:55222-64355 GCF_000412655.1 Myotis brandtii | reverse complement strand
ATAATCTCTTAACAATCAAACTTACAAACCCCAGTAATGACAAACCTAATGGCCAATCCCCCTTATTTTCTTGCACAGTTCTCTCTACTGACATTGTGTCCCTGTGATGTATGTGGAGAGCACCACCTCTCTGTCATTTGTGCTGGCACAGATAGCTAGTTGTTTCTGTGTATCTGTTGTTCTCTCTTTTAGTAATGAGGCCCCACGTTTTAGCTGGGCACAGTCATCCAGCGGAAGATGACATTTCTGAGCCTTCTCTGTGACTAGATGTGGCCTGTGACTAGGTGTTGGCTCATGGGAAACAGTCGGTGCACCTCCAGGCACATGACTCCCACACCTCCTCTCCCTCCTGCTGGATGGCATATTGTATACGGTGACCCATGGTCCCAGTTTGGACGGGTTCCTGAGATGCAGGGCTTTCTGAGCTAAAACTGGGAAAGTCTTCGGAAAACTGGGATGAGTTGGTCACCCTAAGTGTGAATGTGATGGTAGAGACCGGAGTATCTATTTTGAAAGCTGTTAAGGACAGGAAGAGTCTGGTTCCTGGTCCCATGACTCTTAAATAATTGAAAAACAAGCTTTTATTTTGTTCAGGCTATTGTTATTTTGGCTTCTTTTACAATAACTAGAAGCCTGTAGATATTTATTTCCATCTATATATTTTCTCTTTCATCTTCTCTTCTCCTCTTTTATCATCTTTTTTTTTAAAGCACATACCAGGAAATTACAATTTTATTTTTTACAATATATATATATATTTTTTAATATTTTTTTAATATATTTTTTTATTGATTTTTTACAGAGAGGAAGGGAGAGAGATAGTTGATTTTTTACAGAGGGGAAGGGAGAGAGATAGAGAGTTAGAAACATCGATGAGAGAGGAACATCGATCAGCTGCCTCCTGCACATCTCCTACTGGGGATGTGCCCGCAACCCAGGTACATGCCCTTGACCGGAATCGAACCTGGGACCTTTCAGTCCGCAGGCCGACGCTCTATCCACTGAGCCAAACCGGTTTCGGCTTTTTACAATATATTTTATTGATTTTTTACAGAGTGGAAGGGAGAGGGATAGAGAGTTAGAAACATTGATGAGAGAGAAAAATCGATCAGCTGCCTCCTGCATGCCCTGCACTGGGGATGTGCCCACAACCAAGGTACATGCCCTTGACTGGAATCGAACCTGGGACGTTCTATCCACTGAGCCAAACCGCTTAGGGCATTTTTTTTTTTAATCCTTACCCGAGGATATTTTTCCATTGATTTTTAGAAAGAGTGGAAGAGAGAGAGAAAGACAGAGAGGAATATCAAGGTGAGAAAAACACATTGACTGGTTGCCTCCTGCACGAGCCCTGACCAGGGCCTGGGCCAGTGAGGAGCCCGAAACCTAGGCATGTGCCCTTGACTGGAATTGAACCAGGAACCCTTTGGTCCACAGGCCAATGCTCTAACCACTGGGGAAAATGGCTACAGCACTCTTTCATCATCTTTTTGAGAGCTCTTACTTCCAACTAAAATATGATAATGATTTTGTTGAATTTACCTAAGTTTTATTTATGTTGTATTTTTTAAAAGATGGCCCATTAAACATAATTACCATGTAATCCAGGAATTCAGCTCCTAGGTATACCCTCAAAAGAATGAAAAACAAGTAGATGAATGTTCATAGCAGCAACATTCAAAATAGCCAAAAGTTGGAAATATTCCAATGTCCATCAACTGATAAATGGATAAGTCCATGTGGTATAACTATACAATGGAGTATTACTTGCTCACAAAAAAAACAGTGAAACACTGATACATGCTACACGTACGGACCTTGAAAACATTGTGCTAAGTGAAGGAAGACAGACACAAAAGGTCACATGTTATATGATTGCATTTATATGAAATACCTAGAATATGACAGTCTATAGAGATTTCTATACCAAAGTAGATTAGTGGTCGCCAGGGGTTAGGGAAGGGGGAAATGGGAGTGACTAATAGGTATGAGTTTCCTTTTACAATGATTCAAATGTTCTGGAACTAGATTGTGGTGATGGTTTAAGAGCATCATAGATGTACTAATGCCACTGCATTGTAAACTTTAAGATGGTTAAGATGGTGAATTTTATGCTATGTGAATTTTGCCTCTCTCTCTCTCTCTCTCTCTCTCTCTCTCTCTCACACACACACACACACACACGCCCCTATGTAAGTGAAGCTGAAAAAGTGTAGGAAGCTGGTTGAGTTTTCTTTCTTCTTCCAATGGGTTTTTCTCCCTGTTTTACCTGTGTTGTGACTTCCTAGAGAGTTGGGGCAGTTACATGCCCAGGGCATAGTGTCCCCTTGGCCTTCACAACAAATCACTGGTCCTCACTCCTCTATTCCCTTGGGAGGAAGGTTCTCTGTTTGCCACTGGACTGAGCATTAGGTCAAAAATCAGGGGCAGCATTCTCAACTGCAGAAGGCTGTCGTGACAGATGGTCCTCTGAGGCAGATCCGAATAATTTTCCCCTAGTAGGAGTTAGGGCTTAAAGACATAATGCACTTTAGCTTAGATACTTGGCTAATCCTTATAGAAAATGTGGTAGATAGAATGACTTCCTAAAGATGTTCTTGTCCTGATCTCCAGAACCTGTAAATATGTTACCTCACATAGCAAAGGGACTTTGCAGATAGGATTAAATTAAAGATTTTGAGATGTGATTATCCTGGATTATTTGAGTGGACCTGATATGATCACAAGAGTTCCTAGATGGAGGCAGGAGGGGTCAGAGAGATGTAATGACGAGAGAGAGAGAGAGAGAGAGAGAGAGAGGGAGAGAGAAGTGAGAGAGAAAAAAATTTAAGTGCTATCCTGCTGCTTTTGAAAATGGAGCAGGAAGGGGCACAAGCTAAGGAAGTTGGGTGGCCTTTAGAAGCTGGCAAGGAAAGGAAACGGATTCTCCCCTACAGCCTCCAGAAGGAATTTAGCTCTGCTGACACTTTGATTTTAGAACTGTGAGCTCCAGAACTACAAAATAGGAAATGTGTGTTGTTTTAAGCCAAAAATAAAAAGCATGGCATGTTTGAACCTTTTCTGGTTCTCCTTCAAGAATATAATGACAGGAGAGGAAAAAATGGCGACCAGCAGGAAGGTAGGGAGGGAGAGAGTGTGAGAGTGCAAGGAAGTGATAGAGGAGTGTGTGGACGTGTGTGGTGTGTGTGAATGAGCTAGGGACAGCTAGATTCTGCAGGTCTTCTAAGGGGCTGCTAAACCGGGCAGTCTTAGGCGGCGGAGTCCAGCTCCCGGCGCGGACACTCCTAGGCGGCCAGCCCAGGCACAGCGACCACGCCATCTTGGGAAACAGAGCTGCTTGAGACTAGGATCCTGGCCTCAGCACCACCCAGTCTGATCTTACTCTCTCTGAAAAGCAATGGAAAAAATATCCTCAGGTGAGGATTAACAATAACAACAATTTTTTTCCTGTGCAGTTATAATGAAAATGGACTTTTTTCTCCTAGTGAGCTAATAATAAAAAGACTATCCTTTGTTGATTTCTTATAACGTAATTTGTAAGCTTTATCTTGTGGTATCTTCAAAATAGCCTTATAAGATAGATAATCCTACTTTTCTCCTGAGAACCTTGAAGCTTTGACATGCCGAAGAACATGTAGCTAAGACGGGTGTGTCAGTCTGTCTTCAAAGCTGGTGTGTCCGTTTACCCCTGTCCTATACTGTTGGTGAACGTCAGTGTGAAAAGGCACCGGACTCTGCCATAGACCACTATGGACTGCTGCAGCTGCAGCTGCACGTACAAGGGGGTGTGAGGGGCCTCCCGCAGCCTAGTTGGTTTGACAGATTTGGCTGCCAACTGCTTATTATCGCAGTGTGGGTGTCTCCCTGGAACAGCCTTCAGGGGACTCCCAAAGGGGACTAAGGCCAGAGGACAGGGGTACTGCTCCCTTTCTCGGCCTTGGCCCTGGATCCCCTTTCTCCTCCCCGTGGGGCTGCTGCATCCCTAAATTCCTTCTTAAACACTCACCCTTGACTATTTTTCACGAGTACATTTTTCCTTATTAAGGTTAGTCTGAAATATATTTTAAAGATATTTTTATTGATTTCAAAGAGGAAGAGAGAGGGAGAGAGAGATAGAAACATCAATGATGAGAGAAAATCATTGATAGGCTGCCCCCCGGATGCCCCAAACTGGGGATCGAGCCCACAACCTGGGCATGTGCCCCTGACCAGAATCAAACCTGGGACCCTTCAGTCCATAGGCTGATGCTCTATCCACTGAGCCAAACTGGCTAGGGCAGTCTGAAATATTTTTAACTTTGACTTTTGTATTGTCTTAGTATGTTTTCTATTCTGATTTACTAGTATGTTGTTTTGAATTATTTTAAACAGTATTCTTAGTTTTACACCCTTCAAATCTTTATCAGTTTTGTAATTTTATCTTTTTAATATTTTCATATGTTTTGCTTTGCATATTTCCTTTCAAACTTTTATTTTTTTATTTTTTTGTACAATTATTTTTATTGATGAGGAGTAGTCCATTGTATGGATGTATAGTTAGGACGAGGGTCTCAAGGTCTGGGAAATTCTCAATGTTTTTACTGTTATTCTTGCAAAATGTTTCTTAGATGCAACTGTAAACAGGATTAGCTGGACAATAACTCAACTGATAAGTCTAGCCAACTACAAAGAAGAAATCAACATGTAATTGACCAAACAGTGTATATGAGCCATATGGCTAAGCTCCCTTGGGGAGGCAGAGCTTTGGATATGAATCCTGTGACTGTAAGCAAATGAAACTACTTTGCACTCATTTTTGAGTAGAGACCCCAAGCTGTGAAACCCTTGAGGTTCAGTAACAGTATCAGAGTTTGTTTTTCCATTTTCCCATTGACAGGCATCTGAGAAATGTCCAGATGGGGCTATTATTAGTAAAGTGACTATGAACATTCATGTACAAGTCTATTAAACAGACACTTTGTCATCTTGGTAAACCTAGGAGCAGATGACTGAGTTGTTGCTAGGGTGTATGTTTCACTTTATAAGAAACTTTTCTTTTAAATGCAATTTTAAAATATTTTATTTTTCTAACATTGTGTTTGATTTTTAATCTTTTTTTCCTGTTTTTCTCCCTTTAATCTTTTTTTTTTTTTTTTTTTTTTTAGTAGTAACTATTTTGTCTTCAATGTTTTTGATCTTCTGGTTTTACTTGTTTCAATCTTTTAAAAAATTCTTTACATTTTTAATTAATTAGCTTCCTTATTTTATTTATTTATAATTTCTATTCTTAAGATTTTAGTTTCTCTTATTATCTGAACACATTATATTGGCTTTGGGATTTATTCATTCTTAAAGGACATTTGGTACTTTTTTGTTGGTATTTATGTTCATATTTGAATTTGTTTAACTCATTTGAACCATGATTCTTTTCCTCTCTTTTTCATTTTAGTCTTTATCACCTTAAAAAGAAACTTCATCTTATCTACTTTTTCTTATTTGTCTACTTTTTACTCTTTGTTTTCAAAATGGTTATCAGGGAATTGGTGGGATTTTGAAAGCTTTGGCAAAAACTCTCACCATAAACTGGAGACATTTCTATCTGCTCTGGCTACAGCTGTCCCTCTGGTTTCTCTTTATAGATTTCACATGCTCCTAGCACTCAAAAGATTTTAAAAAATAAAAGTAAGAGAAACAAATTACCCCTGAAATGAATGCCCTTCTGGCTGTGGACAGCTTGCTGTGCATCAGCTGAAGGGCGTGGATGTATCAGACACCATCACTGAGGTTGGGGAGCAGCATGTCAGGATGAAACCACAGAGGCAGAGCCGGAGCTGCACAAGGAGACAAGTGGTGGGAGCGCACTGGGATCATAGTCCCCCCTCATTCACAGGGGTACATCCAAGACCCTGAGTGGATGCCTAAAACTTTGGGGAGTACCAAACCCTATATATACTGCTTCTCCTATACATACACACCTATGTGAAGTTTAATGTATAAGTTAGGCACAGCAAAAGTTTATCAATAATAACAAAATAGAACAATTATCATTATATACTATAATGAAAGTTATGTGAATGTGGTTGCTCTCTCAAAATATCTTGTACTCTACTCACCTTTCTTGTGATGATGTGAGATGATACAATGCTTACGTGATAAGATGAAGCATCTGAATGACATAGGCATTGTGACATAGCATTAGGCTACTGCAAGGGTTACTTGAACAAAAGCACAACCATATCACCATCACTATAGATCTGATAACCAGATGGTTACTAAGTAACTAATGGGGTGGGGAACATACACATGAATTTCTCTTCCTAATGGAATCCATGGCAGACCCTGTGGGATACTTCTGGATCTACTCCAAAACAAGACACGGAAGTGAGTTACTTAATATCTCTATGCCTAAGTTTCCTCATTTGTAACATGAGGACAAAATGGTATCTATCTAAAAAGACTGTTGTAAGAACAAAACAGAGTCCCAACAGTGCCTGGTACATACATTGTAAACACATGGCCCATGAGCTAAGAGTGGCTTGTCTGTTTTTTAAATGGCTGAAAAAAAATCAAAGAAAGAACAAATGCCACATGGAAATTACACAAAATTCAAATTTCACTACCGATAAATAAAGTTTTGTTGGAACATGGTCATGCTCATTTGTTTATGGGCTACATGTTTGTTGCTATTGCACTGCAACAGCAGAACTAATTGTGACAGGGGTGTATGGCCCACAAAGCCTAGAATATTTCCTGTCTGGCCTATAGAAATCGTTTTCTGACCTCTATGTAGACTGAAGTCAGAGAAGGATTACCTGAGGGTAGTAGAGCAATGCTTACCTTTTGTAGGGGCCCCCTTCTGTGGGGCCTGGGCCAGAGAGGGTGATCTGAGAGTCCACATTGCGTTCAGAGCTTAAACTAAGAAGCAGGTAGGTTCTGAGAAGAATGGGAGACTCCAAGATACAAAAATATAACGCTCAGCCATATTGACCCACACTGGAAGTCCGGGAAAACTGGCTTACCATGCTATCTGGCACCTGGTTTGAGGTACCAGAAGGAGGTTGGAGCCTAGATGGCCTATCTGCTGTTCAACCAAGTTCATCTTTAGCCACAAGGTCAGAAATCTGCATTCTAGAATTTTACTATTGTGTTTTCTTCAATTTCTTAGTATGGTTTTTTTGTATGGAGGGGTTTCTTTTTTTCTCAACAACTGACCTGGGAAAACTTTTTGATGCATAGATTGATCCTGTCTGCTAAATGCCGGTGGCCTTCCCAGTCACACTAACAGGAAAAACGAAAACAAAAAGCAACCCAGTTTCTGAACCTGCAAATTGTGCTGGAGTAGGATGACAGGACACTTCCAGAGCCCTGGAAGAGCTTGAGCGCTGGCTATAGACTCAGAAGGGAAAACATTTCTTTGGTCCTGTAACTTGTTTTGACTTTGACTGCTTTGAATACGGTGGAAGTGACACAGTGTGGCTTCCAAGGTCAGGTTTCAGGGCATTGTCCCTTCTTAAATATGTTTTATTTTTTTAAAAATTTAAATTCTCCCAAGGATATGTTTGTTAAATTGATTTTGAGAGAGAGAGAGAGAGAGAGAGAGAGAGAGAGAAACATCAATTTGAGAGAGAAAACATCCATTAGTTGCCTCCTGTATGCACCCTGACCAGAGTATCAAACCCACAACCTTTTGGTGTATGAGCCCCCCAGCCAGGGTGGGGTATTGTCACTTTTCTTTCCAATAGAATGCTTCCTTGAGTCCACTGTGCTCTGAGGAAGTCAAGCTAGCCACCTGAAATGGTCACATGAAGAAGAACCAAGATACCCCAGCTGACAAGCCCAGCTGAGCCTGGCCCCCAGCTGACTCACCAGGCCATGCCTATATCACAATCCTATATAATAGTGGTTCTCAACCTTGGCTGCACATTAGAATCACCTGGGAATCTTTTTAAAATCCTGATTTCTGGGCCCCATCCTCCGGAAATTCTGTTTCTTTGTTATGGGGTGGGGCCACATTAGTAACAAAGAAACAGAATTTCCAGAGGATGAGGCCCAGAAATCAGGATTTTAAAAAGATTTCCAGGTGATTCTAATGTGTAGCCAAGGTTGAGAACCACTGCTATATAATAAAAGGCTAACATGCAAATTGTCCCCTCGACTGGGAGGACCGGGAGTTTGACCAGGGGGCGGGTCAGCCAGCCAACTGCCCTCGGCCCCTCCCCCTGGCTGGCCTGGCCAGACCCCACCTGTGCACAAATTCATGCACTGGGCCTCTAGTATATTATATGGAGCAGAAAATTTACCCAGCCAACCCATGACATGACAATCACCATGGCAAGTCATTAAAAAATGTCAGAATTAATACATTAGTGTTTTAAGCATGAAGTTTGGGGGTGATCTGTTACACAGAAGTAGGTATCTGATATACCCTGGTAATCTCAAATGCTAGAGAGATTACATGAACCAGTACATTCCATCGGTATATCCCGACCTAATTTGCGCCCCCCCCCCCACGCCCCCGCCCTGGGAGTGTCTTAGCAATGACCTTCCTTAGGGTCTGCTTCCTAGAACTGATTTTGATACCAATTATCTGATGTCACGTTTCCTGGAAGCAGAGCCTGAGACAGGAATTCAGGTGCGTGTAATTTACTATGGCATGCTCTCAGAATAGAGAGTGAGGGAAGCTAGATAATACCGGGTGAAGGAACTGAGCAAGAATGTGGTCTCATCTGATCACAGAGGGACCTCTCAAGCATGAACTAGACACCACGCTGGTCCTACCTTCAGTCAGGAAGCTAGTTATTTTTAAAGACAGCTTTATTTACACTAATAAAAGAGAAACATGGTAATTAGCGTACGACCGCTACCCTTCTCATTGGCTAATCAGCATATCCTTATGCAAATTAACTGTCAGCCAAGATGGCGGCCGGCAGCCATGCACTGAAGCGAACAGGGAGGCTTGCTTGCTCCAGTGACTGCGGACTCCAACGTTCCCCGCCTGACTTACCGGCCTCTGAGTTGCAACTCTAAGCAACTATGTACTATGTTGCAAATAAGAAGCTAAACAAAACCCCAGAAACCGGCTTTCATTCAGCCGGGCTTCAGCCAGCCAGACCGCAACATTGTATCAATGTTTTCAGCAGCGAGGCCTCAGAGC
>NW_005354058.1:44715-53963 GCF_000412655.1 Myotis brandtii | reverse complement strand
CACAAATTTTTGTGCACCGGGCCTCTAGTTGAGATATAATTCACAAACTATAGAATTCACCCATTTAAATGGGTACAATACAGTATTTCCATAGACGTGAAACAATCACCATGGTCAATTTTAAATACTTTAGTCACGACCAAGAGAAACCTATGCCCTTTAGTTATTTCCTCCCTATGTTTCATCTCTGCCCCCCTGCCTTTAAACAACCATTAATCTATTTTCCTGTTTCTGTACACTTTCTTATTGTGACCATTTCATGTAAGTGGAATCAAACAGTGTGTGGTCTTTTGCAAGTGGCTTCTTTCACTTAGCATAGTGCTTTCAAGATTCATCCATGCTTATAGCATGCATTAGTATTTCATTCATTTTTTAAGATGAATAATGCTCCATTGTATAAATATACCACATTTAGTTCTTCCATTCATCAATAGTGTTACCCGACAGGGGCCCAGAGCAGGTCAGCCTCAGGCCGGCCTGTAGTGTGTGGGTCCTTGACTTCATGTAGGAAAGATTTCACAATACGAGTCCAGATGGGTTTGAGAGTATGTTTATTAATGCTGAGGACAATGAAATAAAGGAAGAAATTGGGGTAGGAGAACACAGGGGAGAGCCTAGGTGGTGCTCTGCTTTGGTTCTCTAGAAATGTTATAGCAAAGAAGTGAGCCAAGGGGGCCTTAGAGGCAAGATCCGGGGTGAGCCAGGTGGAGCTGCCACTGCCCACTGATCCCCTGGCTGAATGTCTTGTGAGGACCCTTACAAATAAAAAGTTCATGCCCAAGAAGGGGCCTTGTATTGAATCTTTGTCCTAGGGCAGTGGTCGGCAAACCGCGGCTTGCGAGCCACATGCGGCTCTTTGGCCCCTTGAGCATGGCTCTTCCACAAAATACCACGTACAGGCGCGCACGTACAGTGTGAAGTTGACTTAAAACTTTAAGTAAAGTTTATTAAGTTAATTTTAGGGAACGTTGTGGAGTGAAAGAAGATGTAGTGTCGAGGATTGAGAAAGGTATGTTGAGAGGGTTTGGACATATAGAGAGGATGAACGAAAGGAGATAGATGAAACAAGTATACAAGACGAGTGTGGATGGGAGAGTTGGAAGGGGTCGACCTCAGCGAACGTACCTCAATCAGATTGAGGACGTTTTTAGCAAAGGCCAGCTTAGGAGTACCCTAATTAAGTTAATAACAATGTACCTACCTATATAGTTTAAGTTTTAAAAAATTGGCTCTCAAAAGAAATTTCAATCGTTGTACTGTTGACATTGGGCTCTGTTGACTAATGAGTTTGCCGACCACTGTCCTAGGGGCTTTTTATCCTTTTTTTTTTCTGCAGGTGAGAATCTTTCTAGTAAAGGAGGGTTTCAGTAAATTATTCATCAGCTTTTCAGATGCATTTTTAGTATGCTGATGCATCAAAATGAGTTTATAAGAGAGTTTGGGATTATTCTTTGGTCTGTTTTACTGTTATCTTAGGTGTGTCTGGTTTAATGGGGCTTTTGTTATTTATTCCCCAACTTCATCTGTCCTTGGGTTTATCTGGCACACATGGCATTAATTAGGTCTTTGTTCTCTATTTTCCCAGCCCAGGGTGATTTAAGCTAAGTATTTTCTGACTAGGGAGGGGAGATACAAATCATTTGCTTTTAGGTGTCCTTGGTTGGGGGGAGATAAGGTCTTGCAATTCACAAGCTGGCTGCAAGCTGCCCAAACTGTTTGGCTTTGTTTAAATTTCTTGTCTGAGTTTCCCCATTCCTCTTGACGGGGAATTTTCCTAGTTTCTTACTATCCTGCCACAATAGAAACTGGGTTGCTTACACCTTTTGGCTATTATGAGTGGTGGTACTATGAATATTTGTATATAAGTCTTTATCTAGACATGTTTTCATTTCTCTTGGATATATAACTACTGGTAGATATGGAATTGCTGGGCCTTATGGTAACTGTATGTATAAATGATTGAAGAACTGCCAGACTCTTCCAAAATGGTGGTACCATTTCCTATTTCTACCAGTAATGTATGAGGGTTTGATTTCTCAGGCTTCTTGACAACACTTGTTTTCTCTGACATTTTTATTCTAGCCATTCTGAATGTGAAGCAGTATCTTACTGTGATTTTGATTTGCCTTTTCCTGATAACTGATGTCTTGTTGAGCATATTTCCAAGTTCATTGGCCATTTGTATAGCTTCTTTGGAGAAATGTGTATTCATTTTTATTGCCCATTTTAAAATGGGTTATTTGTCTTTTTATTATTGAGTCATATAAATGTTTTATACATTCTAGTATAAGTTCCTTATCAGATACATGATTGGTAAATATTTTCTTTCATTCTGTGGGGTTTCTTTTCACTTTATCAATGGAGCCCTTTGAAGCACAAAAGTTTTACATTTTAATGAAAACCAATTATTTATTTTTTATTTTGTTGCTCACACTTTTGGTGTCATAACTAAATATTCATTGCCAAATCCAAGGTCGCAAAGTTTTATTCTATGTTTTCTTCTAAAATATTACATTTAAATATTTTATCTATTTTGAGTTAATTTGGTATGTGGTGTGAGTTAGGGTCCAACTTCATTCTTTTGCATGTGTATAGCCATTTTTCCCAGCACCATTTGTTGAAAAGACTGTTTTTTCCCCATTGAATGATCTTGGTATTCTTATTTAAAAATTCATTTATAAGGGACACATGGTTTTATTTCTGGACTCTCAATTATATTTCATTAGTCTCTATATCTATCCACCTGCCAGTACCATGCTGTCTTTATTACTGTTGTCTTATAGTAAGTTTTGAAATTGAGAAGTTTGAGTCCTCTTACTTTTGTTTTTTTCAAGATTGGGCTATTCTAATTCCCTTAAACTTTCTTAGAATCAGCTTGCCAATTTCTACCAAGAAGTCCACTGAAAGAGATTGTATTGAATCCATAGATAACTTTGGGGAGTATTGTCATCTTAACCATATTAAGTCTTTCAATCCAGGAACATGAGATGTTTGTCCATTTATTTAGATCTTTAATTTCTTTCAACAATGTTTTTATAGTTTTCAGGGTATGAGTTTTACACTTCTTTTGTTAAATTAATTCCTAAGTGTTTTTATTCTTTTTGATGCTATTGAAGTGGAATTGTTTTCTTAATTCCATTTTTGGATTGTTCAATGCAACTACATAGAAATATAATTTATTTTTTATATTGGTCTTATATCCTGCAACCATGCTGAATTTGTTTATTAGTTCTAATAGGGTTGTTGTTTTATAGTGGATTTCTTAGGATTTCCTATATATAAATTCATGTCATTTGTAAATAGAGATAATTTTACTTCTTTCTTTTCTAGCTGGATGTCTTTTATTTATTTTTCTTGTCCAATTGCCCTAAAAGCTCCTGTACAATGTTGACTAGAAGTGGTAAAAGTGGGCATCCCTATCTTGCTCCTTATCATAGGAGGAAAGCATCCAATTTTTCACCATTAAGTATGATGTTACCTGTAGGAGTTTTTGTAGATACCCTTTACCAGGTTGAAGAGTTTTCTCCTATTCTTAGTTTATTTCGTGTTTTTACCATGAAATGGTGTTAGATTTTTGTCAAATACTTTTTCCTGTGTCCATTGAAACTGAAACAGGAATTTTAGGGGTAAAATAGAACAGGTTTAGGAAATTTTAGAAATTAAGGGGACTGTGGAGGAAGCACAGGGCTGCAGAGCAGCACAGGTATATTTCCCATAGAATAGGGAAGCTGAAAAGCTGCAACAGGTACATTTCCATAGAACGAGGGAGCTGGGAACAGCAAAAGGTCTATATTTACAAAATAAAGAGAAGGAAGCCCTTCATCCAGAAGGAGAAGAAGAAAGCCCAAAGGGAATAGGAAAACAATAAGGAAGAAGGGGGAGGCGGGGGGCACCTCACAAGTCCCATGTGAGGTTCGACCTTTGAGTTCAGGAGTTACTATAGTAACCAGTCTAAGGAAATAGTGACCAATCAGAGGGGATATCAAGGCACCAGGATCTGCAGCCTTTATAAGCCATAGAGAAAAGGAACTCAGTGGGACCCTTTCCCCCTTCCCTACATGGGAGTCCATTCGGTGGGACTCTTTCCCTCTCCCCACGGTGGAGTCTGTACTTGTTCTTCAATAAATTTCCCCCTTTGCTATACCACTTTCCGTCCGTGGATTCATTCATTCTTCGATTCCAACGGACAAAGAACCTGGGTTCCAGTCCAAAAATTCCGTTTCAAGACAATCATGTGGTTTTTCTTTTTACTATTAATATGGTATATTACATTAATTGACTTTTGGAATAAATCCCACGTGGTCATGGTATGTAATTACTTTTATGTATTTGGATACTGTCTGGTATTCTCTTTTGGAAACTTTTGTGTCCATGTTCATAAGAGATATTGCTCTATAGTGATGTATTGTCTGGTTTTGGTATAAGATTAATACTGGCCTCATAGAATGAGTTGGGAAGTGTTTCCTTCTCTTCTATATTTTGGAAGAGTTTGTAAAGAATTGGTATTCTCTTTTAAATGTTTGGTGCAATTCAGCTGAGAAGCTATCTGGGCCTGGACTTTTCTTTGTGTGTAGTTCTTTTTATTATGAATTCAATCTCTTTACTTGTTATAGGCCTATTCAGGTTGTCTTCTTGAGGCTATTTTGGTAGTTTGTATCTTTCTAACTATTTTTTCATTTCATCTAAGTCATCTAATTTATTGGCATGTTCACTAAAATTCACTTGTAATCCTTTTGACTTTTGTATGGTGAGTAAATATGTCCCCTCTTTAATTTTGGATTTGAGTCTTCCCTCTTTTTTCTTGATACATTAGCTAAAGTTTTGTTGATTTCACAGGACCAAGTTTTGGTTTAATTAATTTTGTATATATTTTTCCAGTTCTCTTTCATTAATTTCTGCTCACCTCTTCAATAGTTCCTTCCTTCTGGTTTAGTTTGCTTTAGGTTTAATTTGATTTTCCTTTTCTGGTGTCTAACATAGAATATTGAGGTTACAATTTGAGATCTTCCTTCTTAATATAGGTATTTACAACTATAAATTTCTCTGTAAGCCCTACTTCAACTGCATCCCATAAGTTTTGGAATATTGTATCATTATTTTCATTCATCTCAAAGTATTGTCTGATTTCCTTTTTCATATCTTCTTTGATCCATTGGTTATTTAGAAATGTGTTCTTTAATCTCCACATATTTGTGAATTTCCCCAAATTTTTTCAGTTTTTTATTTCCAATGTCATTCCATCATAGTAGGAGAACATACTTTGTATATTTCTATCTTTCATATTTTATTTGGGTTTGTTTTGTGGCCTAGCAAAAGGTCTCTCCTGGAGAATGTTCCACATGCTCTTGAGAAGAAAGTATATTCTGGTGTTGTTGGGCTGTATTTTTTCCCTTACAAAATTTAGTGTGGTAGACTGTTATTTGAATAATCTTCCCATAACAGCAATCTTCTTCTTCTGGGAAACTGTACCTCATTCCCAGCCCTTGATACCCTACACTTCTGGCCAACAGTGAGGGTATGTAGCACAAGGCAGACATTAATTACTCAAGCATAAGAATTAGTAATGGACACATGACCTAAACCTAGACAATCAGAGTTTTCCTGTGGGATTTGTCTCATTAGAACTTGGAAAAGAGACCTAACCTACACAATCAGAGTTTTCCTGTGGGATTTGTCTCATTAGAACTTGGGAAAGAGAGCTCTGTTTCCTCTCTGGTTGTATGCTCTGTGGATGTAAGGTTGAGACTGTTCATGGCCCCCTCCCTTCATGGAGGAGCCAAAACTAGCATGGAGAGGAGAAGAGAGACAAGCACAGAAAGAGTCCTGGCAGGGTTTAAGCCCTGGATCCAGCTGAACCTGAGTCTAAATCTATTCCAGCACTTTCTGCAGTCTTTCTACTTGAGCCAATACATTTCCCTGAATGCCTAGGCTAGTTTGAAGAATCTTGGCCAGTAAACCCCTGTAGGCAAAAACCATATCTTATATTGATTTATGCCTTATGGCATCTAGAGCAAGCACAGAGTGAGGGCTTAATGAAAACTTGCTTTAAAAACTAACACAATTTTCTGAATCACATTTAATGGATTCATTTTCTTGAAATCTCCAAGTTAGGCATGCAGATACACACAAGCGTACACAGAGTTACTTTGGCACTCTCCCTCTAGCAGACCTGGAGAGTACGCATGTGTATACACGTGCGCGCGCGCGCGCGCACACACACACACACACACACACACACACACACACACATTACTCACACCCAAATACTGGTTTCTGGAAACACAGAAATAATCAAAGGCCAATTTTCCCAAAACCAAAAATTTTAAGGAATATATCTAGTATTATGTACAAGATGGAGAAGAAAAAAGGGAAGTTTTGAGCTCTTATTTTCCATGTACTGTGTCTTATGTTGTTTTATATCCCCTGGTATTTACTTCCCATAGAATCTTATCAGGTAGATCTCATTATCTTTATTTCACAGATGAGTAAGCTAGAGGTTTAGAGAAGTGAAGCTCAAGACCACACAGCTAATATCTAGATCTGGGATTCAGAAACAAGCCTGGATCCAGGCTGCGTTTGCCATACCTTGTGAACAGTGGATGGCTCCTGAGTCAGAACAAAACACAATAGTCCACTTCTGAGAACACACCTCATGTTTCCCAAATTAAAGGTACATAGTGAGGTATCATTTAAATCCAATTTCTTGGAGCTCATCTGTGTGGAGAGAGGTGAACATCCTATTTACAAGTATAGGATGGTGTTTGGTGACATTGGTTTGCTCTGTGAAGACTGGTAGTTTCAATCATAAGGAACATGAAAAGGAAAAAAGTGTGGAAAACAACAGCAAGACCAGAGTTATAAAGGGGAAGTGAGTGAAGGCAAAGATGGGGGAGGGCAGAGAACCAGACCTTGTCACCAGTCTTCTAATCTTGCTCTTTGCAAGTTTATTGTTCTTTCCAATTCATTAACCATTGATTGTAAATTGGTATAGTTTCTTGCCCCAGGCTACCTTCCTTCCCTTCTGCACTAAGTGGGCAACAGATGTACCAACTGCCTATTGGAAAAATTTCCCATCACCTGTCTTTCAGACTTACTCCTGAGAGAAAATGTAAAAGACCAGCTGTTCACTTGTGGTCATATCATACAAACCCACCTGCAACTAAGCCTGCACTTTTTCTTCCCCTGTGAAATAGTCATAATTTCCCATGAGACTACAGATGTGGGTTGAGAAAGAGCTGGTAAGGCAATAGGAGCAACTGTGGGAGTGTGGGTCACCTGTTCATGTAATGTTATTGAGTTTTCAGACTGACTTTTTTTGAGCCTTATTCTGCTCCAACTTTATGACTCAATAAATAATACCCAGTTCATGATGGACAGTTTGGGTTGCCTAGCATCTCATCTTCAAGATTCAATCTCTATCAGGACCTAAACTTAGCCTTGTTCTGAGAATTGGTGCCCAGGAACTTGTGGATTCATGGAAGGTTCTGGATTCTCTTCTCTAAAGAAGGCACAGGGTTTCCTGTGTGCAAACAAGGCCCTGCACTAAAGCCTCATTGAACATCTTCTCTAACATGGTTTAGTTGCTGCATACACCAGGATAAGGAGGACAACATGGTTTTCACTTCTATTATCTTAGTTAAGCTTCACAACAATTTGATCAAGTGGAAGGGCACATTTAATCAGAGAGAAAAACCTAGACATGGCTCTATAAGTTCAATGCTTTGATCAAGTTTACATGTCTATCAAGTGGCAACAGCTGGTCTCAGAATGCCAACTGCAACACAGTCTCTTTGCTCACCCAAATAGCTGCCTGAAGGCATGTTTATATCACCAGTCCATGGAATCTTCTCAGTGCACAGGAACAATTTAGATTTATCAATCTTTGATCAAGGGGAAGGGCACGGGGTGGGGTGGGTGAAGGCAGGATGCCAGTGGGTCTCAGTGCAGGCTGATTTTGTTGAGCTCCAAAG
The DNA here is from genome assembly GCF_000412655.1 of Myotis brandtii. Classification (NCBI taxonomy): domain Eukaryota; kingdom Metazoa; phylum Chordata; class Mammalia; order Chiroptera; family Vespertilionidae; genus Myotis; species Myotis brandtii. The sequence goes on along the minus strand of NW_005354058.1, from coordinate 45,993 downwards.
GACCACATTCACTAACACGATGGCTTCATTGTAATATACTATATATGTAACTATTTATGAATAAAATTATATTGGTCTAAAATTTGCTTTAAAATGGCTGGGAAGAGAGAAATCAGTAATGAAATAAGATGAGGCATCCTATATAATAAAAGGGTAGTATGTAAATTGTCCCCTCTGGGAGCTTGACCAGGGGGCAGGGCTGGCTGGGGGAAGGGAGGGAGGCCCCGGCCGACAGCCAGCAGCTGCTAGGGACCCTGCACTGGTAGGGCCTCTACTGTGTCAATAATTGTTGAAGCTAAGTGATGAGTATATAACTCATTCATTATACAATTTTCTCCACATAATAAAAAGCAAAAACTGTATTCCGGTCATCAAGGTAGACCAAATCATCCTGGACCATAAAATACACTTTAACAAGTCTAAAAGAATAGAAACTACATAATGTCTGCTCTCAGACAATGATAGAATTAATCTAGACATCAATAACAGAAAGATAGCTGGAAAATTCCAAAATACTTGGAGATTAAACAACGTACTTCTAAATAACACATGGATCAAAAGAGGAATCTTGAGAAACATTAGAAGTATTTTGAACTAAATGAAATGACAAGCTTGAATTTATTAAAATTTAAAAATCTTCTTTGCCCTGGCAGTGTAGCTCAGTTGGTTGAGCATCACCCCATGTACTGAAAGGTTGCCAATTCGATTCCTGGTTGGGATACATGCAGGAGAGGGCCGATCGATGGTTCTCTTTCTCTTAGTATATGCATTTACGTTTCTTCCATGTGTTTTTAAGGTTGATAATTCATTTTTTTTAGTACTAAATAATATTCCATTGTCTGGATGTGCCACAGTTTATTTGCACACTCACCTATGAAAAGACATCTTGGTTGCTTCCAAGTTTGGGCAATTATGAATAAACTGTTATTAACATCCATGTGCAGGTTTTGATGTAAACCCTGTGGGAACGCACTGACCACCAGGGGGCAGCTCCTGCATTGAGCTTCTGCCCCCTGGTGGTCAGTGTGTGTCATAGCGACCGGTTGTTTTGCTGTTTGGTCAATTTGCATATTACCCTTTTATTATATAGGACTAGAGGCCCGGTGCACAAAAATTTGTGCACTTGGGGGGAAGGGAGGGTCCCTCAGCCCAGCCTGTGCCCTCTCGCAGTCTGGGACCCCTCAGGAGATAACGCCCTGCTGGCTTAGGCCTGCTCCCGGGTGGCAGAGGGCACGCCCAATCCCTAGGTGCAGCCCCTGGTCGGGCTCAGAGCAGGGC